>NC_083725.1:81549208-81719208 GCF_028564815.1 Eubalaena glacialis | reverse complement strand
TGAAGCCTGAAGGGTATTTATGAAGGGGGTGATACTGTTGCTAGGAAGCTTGGCTCAGTTTCTCCCCTTCTCTTTTTTATGCAGATTCAATGTACATGAGCTTTAAGACATTTTAAATTTCATTTGCGACACATCTTTCTTCTTTCTTGCTCACTATTTCAGAATCAATGGGAAAGTCAGGAGCTCTCTGACAGTATCCAAGGCCCTTCAAAGCTTCTGTGTGTGTGGTCAAATGTGTAATGGCTTTATTTTATATAAATGAATGCACCAGGAATTCTCTGGGTCTTAGTGTGTTAGGTTAATAACACTCTAATTGTACATAGTAGTTTACAGTTTGTGAAGGGCTTTTACAGACATTATTTGAATCTCATAAAAATTTTGAGTGGGAAGGAGGGCAGATATTATTCTTACCCCTATTCTAGAAGTGAGAAAATTAATGATTAATGTGTTGAATAGCTAGTAAATGGGAAGCTGAAGTAAAATTTAGGCCACTTGGAAAACTACTTCAGTGTTCTTTCTGTTTTTCCATGTTGCCATTCAACATGATAAGCATGGTGTCCAGGTGGAGTAGTTGGGTGTAATGGGGCCCTCTGTTTGAGCTAATTTGCATGGCAAATTCCTCTGATTAGGGCTGAGTAAACTCTTTGGTCTCTGCTTTATTTGACCACTGTTAGTTTGTCTTCAAGATGTGAGTTGATTCTTTTAGGTCAGGAATAGTCAGTTTAGGAGGCACATGCATTTGTGTGTGTGTGTGTGTGTGTGTGTGTGTGTGAGAGAGAGAGAGAGACTGATTGAGTGATTGATTGATTATAGGAGGAGAGCTAGAAAGAGATGGTATAGCACACTATAGCATGTCCCTTTGCTCCCAATACTTAATCAAATACATTAATTTTCTTCTCTTGAGTGATTTATTTCATTAGAATAACAAGTTTACATTTCACAGATTCATCTACATGACCATGTCAACAATAGCGACAAGAAAATATATTCTATTTTCATGCTGCCTGAAAAACTGTCAGATTTTGCTTGAAAAGTTGTCAGATTTTGATTTTTCTTTTCTAGTACTTTTCATAATAATAATTTTTTGTAAAAAAATTTTTATTATAGAAAATTTCCAAAATCACATAAAGGTAGAGAGTATAATGAGCCCTTATGAAAACACATCATCTAGTTTCAAAAATTATCAATATTTTCTATTTCTATTTCACCTATCCAACCACTTTTTTGGCTTGATTAAAGTTTGATTTAAAAATGTAAATTATGAAATATGTCAAACATACAAAAAGTTATAGAATAGACACCCAAATTTCTGCTGCCACTTTTTGATGGATATTAATATTTTTCATTTGTGTTCTTTATATCAAACATGAACATGTGGTTGCAATAGCTGAAAGATGGAAAATAGGAACAAGGCTGAGGAAATAGGATGAATATGGTAAAAGCATAATTTCTCAGAATACACCTGTTAGCGTTTCTTTTTTATAAGATAGCACTCTATATAACAATTCATGTGGCCCATAAATGCCTCACTGAACATATTGATCATCATATTAGACATAGGAATATCTTAGTTAAGGCAATTTAACCTGCACCTTGGTTCATAAGGTTGTCCTGGAGTATTCCTGTCCTTGGTATATACTAACAAGTTCTTGCTGTCACGTGTGCCTGTTGGGAAGTCACTGACATTCCATAAAATGTCGTTAGACTTTTGTTGGCATTGCTTAGCCACAAGGCTAAGCTGCTGCACTGATCCCAGTACACACTGAGATGCTTTTATCTAACACCTTGTTCTGAAAATTGCAGTGGACCCTGGAAGTCTATAAAAGGCATTCTTTTGTTAGAGAAGGAAATCCTCTTCAGAAGCACTAAATAAGATAATAACTGGAAGTTCAGTTACTTAAAAAAACTATGATATTAAGCTATATTTCGAGAAGTTCAGTTTCTTAAATTTGTGAGTACTTTTACCTTGGGATAATACATCTTACCATTCCATAGAGCATATAGCAGAAAATGATTTATAATGTTATTTTTGTACACCAAAATTTTGGTTACTTGGAAAAATCAAAGAATGGAAAATACAAGCAAATGGATATTATTTATTGAGGATTCATCAGGAAACTCATTTGTTTTCATACCTATTGAAAAATGTTTACAAAAATTTTAGGTAATTTTCTGACCATAGCAGATCAGTATAGGTAATATAATTGGATGAGTTTTTATTGATTCAGGATCAGGCACATCTAAGAGGTATCACTGAATCTGTGATCATCATATGGTGCAGCATGATGGAATGTATAGAAAACTGAGTGGATTGTTTGTTCATTCATTCATTCACAAACATTTATTGAGTTCCTCTTGTGTGCCATATGCAGTCCCAGGCACTGGAAAATTAAAGAACACCCTGGACATTTTTTGTTTTTAAATTTCTTCTTGAACGATTTTTTTAATGATTTTTATTTTCTATCAGTTTACTGTAAAATAAATCCAGTCAATTAGTTCTACGTTTGTTGTAGTCCAGTAAATTGAGATTTTAATGTCATTTATTTATTTTGCTTCTTATATTTAAAGAAAGAAGACTGGAATGTATGGTTTATCTTTGGTCCAGTGAGTTTCACTTGATTGTACCTGCTCTTTCCAAACCTGGAAAGCATCTGTTCCATATAACAAATTATAACTTACCGGGTAGAATCGAAGTATGTGCTATGTGCTTTTTAGGTACATTAGATATGTGCTAATGGTCATAAATGCAAAGAGGTAAGAAGGTGTTTAGAGTTTAGGACACATATTTCATCATTACTGAAAATTAAGTCAGAACATTCAACAAATTAAATAAGCACAGTCACAGGCACATGGGACATAAATTGGAATAAAATACAGCTTGACCAGAAGAGGTTCAAAAGGGAAGGAGTAGGGGGTAGGTTTGCTATGGATATGGGGGCAGACTGACACACATGAGGTTCTATAGCAATTGTACTTCCCCTGCTGTAGCACTTCCAACATTGCTTCATATTTGTCTCATTAGGTGCCTGTATTTCCTACTAAACTGAGGCTCAACAGGGTGGGCACCTTATTTGTTTAATTCACCTTTTTTCTCTCTAGAACCTAGCACATTGCCTGGGACATAGGAGGTGATCAATAAATATTTGTTGGGTGAGTGAATATAAAGACTTGTATTAACATAAAATAGTTCTATAATAGAAGTATGAAAAAGGAGGAGAGTATAGAATAGGGAGTAGAGGAGAACTAAAACATCTTCTTTGAAGTGTACATGTTTGAAAATATTTCTATATCTAGATATGGTTAAAACTAGTTTTATTTGTATTCTGTCAGAACACTCTTGGAGCAGATATTTTTGCCTATTGATTCTATGATGACATTTGCAAATTGTGGAATAATTCCTGAAGCAATAAAAACTAAATTATGTGCAGTAGCAAATAACCTAAATTCTATGAAGATTAATAACTCAAGTACTATAAATGTAGTAACTCTGTTAATTAGATTAGTTGATTAGCATGAACACCCAGTTCTTTACTACAATAGATACCAGAGGCAATTTGGTAGACTTGAGAGAGAGGGTATCTGTAGTCTTAGGTAATTGGAGTTAACATTTTAGGGTTAAAAATAACACTTCATTTTTTGTTAAATATTAGTCTAAGAAGAGAAAAGTATTCCATCTCATTATTAAGTGTAAGCACATTATTTAAATATAAGCATTAGAAACTGTGCATACTTATAATCTGAACTTGGTCATCTTTCATATTTTTCAGCAAATCTTATCTTTCTTTCAAGAAGTCAGAGATATTTTAGGTTTTTTTTTCAGTCATAGCTGTTTAAAGGAGAATTACATGGATCTGGACAACTTGTTTTTTAAGTAGATGAAATTATAGAACATTATTACCATTGAATGGAACTTCTTATTTGGCATAACAAAATAATGCTAGAAAATAGGGCAAATATAATAATTCTCATTATAGATATAGGCTTATTTATGTCATTTATGTGAGAGAATTTCTTATGATATTTAGTTCTTAATAGCATAAAATCAAAATAAGAAAACTTAAAATAAGTTTTAGCAGCTTTAATTGAAATAAAATTAAAGCGACAGAAATTATTTCTTAGTATTTTTAGAAAAGGTTCTCTTATGTTATTGTTGTATGTTTATGTATGTGTTTATGATCCCTTTTGTAAATTATGGTTTAAAGAATATTATCTTCTGATAAACTGTCTAGAGATACCCAACTTGGAATAATTAGTTGTTTCACCTTTTAAACACAATTATTTTGGGCACTTCTATTGTGCAACACAAAATCATCTACTTTTTGTTATAAAACCATTCAATAATTCCATACAATGTTTTCAATGTTATATTTCTGTTTTAATATTTTTAACCAAATCTATTTTTAAAAAGTAAATTGCCACATTTTCTTGTTTATGAATTATTTATAGCTAATAAAAGTTGCCTGTATCTTGCATGAATACCATTTGATCATTTGCTACCTGATGTTTGGTTTGGATATTCCCATTTGATTGATATGAACTGAGTGGTATTGAAATAGAAGTTTTTATTTTTAAATTTGGCTTTGAGCCTTAGCAAAGTCATATATAAAGATATATGTATATATATCTTAGCCTTCTCTGTGTGTGTGTATATATATATATATCAAATAAATTGATTCCACCATTTTTAATATGGGCAATTTTAAGAGTTTATTGTTATCTTGCCAAAATAGTAGGCAAATATATGTGTATTTGTGTATAATCACACTTCAAGTAGTGAGAGCATTTCTTTTAGGAAGATGGCTTTAAAATACCCTTAATTTTCATAGCTGATGAAGTAGAAATGAATTATCAAAATGCATAGTTTTTTAAATGTACGCATGTTTGGACAATTGATAGTCTTATTTTTCTTTAAATAACCCCCTAATTTATAAATTTTTGCTATTATTCAAATAATAGTAAAAAGGAATATGATAATAAAGAATTATTTATATTAAAAAAATTACAAATAGACTTGAAAAATTGATAAAGATCAAGAGTTCTTATTACAGGAAAGTGTTTTTCTAACTGCTAAATTTTTTTTTTAGACAGTTAGTGATACTCTTACCTTGTGTCTTTAGCTAGAATAGTTTCCACATTTTATAAATATGTGAGGTGGTTCAGCGATTAATCATATACATTATTTTTAAGAATTGGATTTTATCATAAAGCAAGTAACTGTTATAATTATTTAAGAAATTTCTGCTACTTAATTATAGATTAATATTACAGATTTGAGCTTTTTATCTAGCATTGGATAAGTTTATGATGCCTAGAGATGATAGTTTTTGGTGAGTTGCGTTTGTTACTCTGACTTCCCATAAAATTTCTCCTTTCTTAAAATATAACTACGCGGAAGCAATTAATTGAAAACGGTCTAAGTAGCTGAACATATTCGTGATGAATTTTGACAAAGAAAACATATTTTTGCATTAAAATTGCAATATCAAAAGCTTTTTGTCCTGGAAAACTAACATCTATGGGAGCAGCCATTTTAAAATAAGGGTATCAAGAAACAGTTGTAACTGATCAATTTGATATTTCCATATTCAAGAAAATTTTGTATTAATCTCCACTCCACAATCATTTCATGTGTAATATTCGAGTAAACTTGTAAATATATTTTTAAAATAAACTTTATCTTGAGTCTAGAAAATCTTTCAGTTTATTGATGTGAAGCAAATCAAACAAACATCTGTACATCTTCTTTCCAATAAAGACTGGAGGCATGGTTTTATTACATTTTATCAAATGCATATATTTATTATTCTTTTATCAAACTCAGTAAAAGAGTTACTTGATTGCTTTTCTTTACTTCAATGGAAAGGATAGATGGAGAGGCATTTTATTTGGGTTTCATAACTATGTATTTTATCGTGAAATGAATATATGAAAGCATTGCTTCTAAAATTATTAGTTGAGATTCATGAGATAAGGAATCCTAAATTAATTTTTTTCTTGCAATTACTGAGCCTTATTGTATGCCCTGTATTTCCCAAATCTGTAGTGTTCTTTTTAATATAAGCATGTATGATACATCTATATCTCATAACTTTATGTGTTTATGTTTGTATGTGCATATATATAATTCATTGGAAATATACATGATAATATCATGCATTTCTAAAAACCTGGAGATAGGAATTTTTGTTGTTGTATGATCTTGGAAAAGTCACACTCTGAATCTTTTGTAAAATATAACATTTATATATTGTAAAATTTTTATAAACATTATATATTTATATATTATAACTTTGTAAGTCATGTGTTTGTCAATCAAATCTGCAGATAATTAAACATAAAAAAGCTTCTTTGACATAGTAGTTTTGGTCTCTGTTACATGGAGAGAGAGAGAGCATGCAGGCAAGTTAGCAATGGAACACATACATAGAACCGAAAGCAGTTTGAAAAGCTCTGACTTGTGAACATTTGGCACTTTTGATCTATATATTTTTTTTATAAGAGGTTTATTCTGTTGGTGTTAAAGATTTTAGACTTTACTTCTCCTGATACTTGGAAACTTCTTTGGAAGGCCAGATAGAGAGTGAATAAAAGAACTCTATTTAACTCCTAAGTGATGGTAGCTACAAGGAATTTTATACTCTTTCCACTGTGCTGCTCTGTTGAGAATTGATTATTTCTGATTGTAGGGATGATTTAAATCAATGATAATTAAACTGACCTGTTATAATACCAGAGCACATTTTGTTCTTACTAAAAATGGGTTTGGTTTCTGTCAATATGTAGTGTTTGTCTGACAGAAGGAGGACAGTTAAGGAAAAGGAGTTTATTGAATAGTATATTATCACATTCTTTCTTATAAGCAATTATGAATATATGCATGTTGTATATTTACACACATAGCCATACAACATAGAGATTCCTCTTTGCCCTATTTGTTTTAAAAATGCATATATCAAGCACATAAAGAAATCAACTGTATAAAGATAAAATGATTCCCTTTAACTACTGGTGCAATTAGTCACTTGGTGAGAAAGTAGCTTATGGTCTATGGGAAGCACAACAATTTCATTTGGACTGGGTTTTAAGCAAGTCATTGTTTCATTTGGAAGATGTGAAATCGGTGAATGGGCTTGTTCTCTTTGTAGAGGATTACAATAACACACGGAAGCTTATGAGTGCTTCTGACAGATGTGTTGGCGGTTTGCCACAAAGCGAAGGGTGCGGCCCTGACTGACAACTTGCAATTATATTATGATGAATGGTTCTGATGTGTGTTCAAGAGAAAACCACTTTCTAGAAAGTGAAAGTCATACATACGGTTCCTATAAAAAAATCAGCTCAAATAAAGTATCATAACTTTCATTTTATTTTAGCATTTGGTGGGCTAACCAATTTGAGTGCCTCTCCTTTCATAAAAGTCTGTTTTTGATAAATCAAGGACCAAATCCAACATTTTTGTGGGGAAAACTAATTTGATACCAGTTTTGGCATCAAAATTACTTTATCTGCATTTTCGAAAAAACTGACATGTCAGAGAACTCTCTAAGGCTTACACACTTAAAATATAGACACACGTCCATAGTGTGGCCAGCAAGATTGCTGGAGTCAAGCGTTCGAAGGGAAACTGCTCTTTTTTGACTGAGTCAGTTCTCCTTCTTGATAGGTCCTGTTGTCTGCTTAACATCGAAAAGCAACACAAGTGGACCAAAGCTTTGGGTTATTTTGAAATTGTCTTCGCCATTTTCTGACAAGAAAAATCTGAATATGGCATCAGAATGTAGATTTTTCAAGAGTTAGTATGCCTCATCATTATGGAAATTCATTACTCAGTGATGAAGCTATGACATAAAATATGAATTAATGAAACTGGCGTTTTTATCTTCATAAATTAAGAAGAAATTGACTAGTTTGCAAAAGCTAAATAAAAAAATTAGGTTTTGAATGTCTTTTATTGCACAATAGGTAAATTGTGCAATTTTGTAAGTGACTTTCAGCCTGTATCTTATTTAAAATACTGTTATTTTTAAAATGTAAATCTTTGTCTGAGTCTCTGAGGAGCTCAAGTCATGATATTTTTGCAGTTAGGCAGGCAACACTTATTAAAAATATTTAGTAAGCATTACTGTAATTATGAAGATGAATTTCAAATACATGATGTAATATTTAGCATATAAAGGAATATAGCCATAATAGCCAAACTCTTCAGAAATAATCACATAAAATAATGCATTAAATAATATTATTTTTAAAAGATAATCTAAAAACTGGAGAAAGAGGGATTACTGATAGATATACTGTAAATTTCTCAAAATTTATTAGAATGTTTTGTATAATTCAAATTAAAATAAGGTTATATAAAGGTTTGAAATAATCCAAAAGCAATTTTTGAATGACTTTAAGTCTCGGTTTACAGTATCCAGTTTTTGTCCTTTGGACTTGTTTTTCTCTATTTCCCTTTGTGACATTTAGGGTGTGTCAACTGTGGTATTTTAATAGTGGGACATTTTCATTGTTGCTGAAATAAATTAAATCTTTCATAGTAAAAGAATGGTAATGTAGAAACTACAGCATTCTAGTGCAAGAATCAGGAGTCCTACAGTTTTACTGTAGATAGAACTTCTAAGAGGAAAAAAAAAAGACATTCACATAGGCTTTTAGTGTTTTGGCTCAGTTCACATTAGTTTTCCTGAGGGACTGACTCATCACTTACCCTTCAAACCTGTACATAGAACAAGAACATGAAGTCTCTGTCGACTAGGGTTTTCTGTTTGGTTGTCCATATTTGGAGCCATCTGAATTTTCTTTACCTGGTAAGATTTAGGCCTGAATTCTAGCCTCAACTGATAATATACAAGAATTTTCTATCATTTAGAACTTGAACTTTTATTGTTAAAGTGGTTTGTAGTTTTTATCTTTATCCATGTCCAAATTGTTTGGTTAAAACATGTTATTTTTACCTTCATGCTTTCTTTCACCATCTAGATTATCTATCCCCTCTTTTTTTTTTCCAAACTCTAAACGTAGTGTTGTTGCTATGAGGCCCCGATCTCTGTACTTGATTTAGTTATTACCTGGAGGAGGAGCATTCACCAACCATTTGTACGTGCCAGTTAAGGCCTGTTGCAAAGTTTGGCATCTAAGCTATGACCTCTGAGTAATATCTTCTAGTGTATAGATTTGATCAGATGGAGTGTATGTTTGTGGGAAGAAAGTAGATTGTATTGTTTTATGTGTGTACCATAGGTCATAATTATTATAATGTTTATAGGATAATAAACTCATTATTATAGGATAATAAACTCATTAGGCAATTATGCCTTGTTGAGATATTTGAAACATTATTTGTTTTTAACTTGAAAACTCTCAGGTAGGTAATAATTAGATTTCATTTGGGATATTTTATTTAAATGGAAGGTGTCTGGAATGAACTGCATATGTTCTTTGTTTTTAATTTTTTTCATTCTTTGCCATTTTGAAAATAAGCTATGCTAAACGGTGATAGAAAAAGAGGTAAATCCGTCTTTCCTTTTAAATGATTGAGATGAGGTAGCTCAAAATTTCATGATTTGGGTAAAATTTGCCTTGACTGCTCTTCATTGATCCTATCATTGATGATTTTTTTGGCTCTGACATTAAACAAGTACTTTCTGTCACACCAGGCACTGGCTAAGTACTTTTCATACATGATCTCATTTAGTAGATATAGATACTATTATTATCCTCACTTTGCAAATGATGAAATGGACTTAATCAAGGCCACAAAGTTAATAATTGACAGAACCTAGATTTGAAACCATGTTGAATAACTCCAAACCCAATGTGATTAACTCTCATGCTTACTATAAGGAAAATGGGCTGTAAAGTGAGGTTTCACATTCCCTTTCTAGCAGAGGAGGAAAGAATATAAATGAATGTGGGATTTTATTTCTCCACCCCTGATCCAAAGAAGTTTTAGAGTCTTTGAGGCAGTTAGTGCTCTAGGCTGAGGGATGAATGGAGGGTCAGTAGCCTACGAAGAAGATCCACTTTTTGTTAAGTATTTATAGAAGATATCAGACTTTCTCAAGCAGGGCAATTTTTCCTTTCTGTCCTGTTGGCCTCTTTGTGGAGATGCTGTTCATATAGTGCCTTAGACAGCTCAGGCTACCATAACAAAATACCATAGACTGATGGCTTAAACAACAGAATTTATTTCTCATAGTTATGGAGGATTGGAAGTCCATGATCAAGATGCCAGCTGATTCTGTTCCTGGTGAGAGCTCTTTTTTTTGGCTTGCATATCTCTACCTTCTCACTGTATCCTTACATGGTGGAGAGAGAGACAGAGAGACAGAGAGAGAGAGGGAGGGAGGGAGGGAGAGAATGCTCTCTGATGTCTATTTTTACAAGGACATTAATCCCCTCTTGAGGGCCCCAACCTCATGACTTCATCTAAACCTAATTAGTTCCCAAAGACCCCATCTCCAAGCACAATCATATATTGGGTATTAGGACTTCAACATATAAATTTTTAGGGGGAAATACTTTAGTCCCTGGCACATAATCTTCCCATACCCTTTAGGTGCTTTGCCTTACAACTAGGGTTCTGTGGTGACACTGATTAATGTTTAGCTTCTCCCACTTAAGTGTTCCTTGATGCTAGACATGATGGACATATATGGTTCAGATTAAGCTATCTTTTAGTAGGCAACCCACTCTGTAAAAACTGAATTTGACAAATATTATCTCGTTGATTTCTTGCTGGAAATTGAGGCACAGTTATGCTTCAGGTGGCATAACTATTAAGTGGCGAAACTTAAATCAGTCAGGAATGCTTTCGACTGCAAGTATCAACAACATAACAAACAAAACAAAATATCCAATCTACCTTAGTTTAAAAAAATAGGTGTTTAATTTTCACACGTCACAAGAAATCTAATGTAAGCAGTTTCTGGTATTGGTACAGGGGGTAAACATGTTAGAACCTGACCTGCATCCCTGCAATTCTTCTGGCCATCCCTTCATCATTATAAGGTGGCCGTGGTAGCCCCACATTCTAAGAGAAGGTTCAGAGGATGGTGCATGGTAGAATATCTCTTTTTTAAAATCAAGGTAAGAAAAAATTTCCCAGCAGCCCCAAAGCAGGCTTCCTCCTATGTCTCATTGTTTAGAACTAGGTCATATGGTCAGTGGGCGTAGCTATAAAGGAGACTAGTAAAGCAACTTTAGGAGCCTCTCTCGTGGAAAGCAGGTGAAGGATAAAGGGGCTGTGAATGGCTTTTCAATTGCCAAACAACAGAGTCTGTTACAGGCCACAATTCTAGCTTAGTTCTTTTTTTTTTTTTTTTTTAAACATCTTTATTGAAGTATAATTGCTTTACAATGGTGTGCTAGCTTCTGCTTTACAACAAAGTGAATCAGTTACACATATACATATGTTGCCATATCTCTTCCCTCTTGCATCTCCCTCCCTCCCACCCTCCCTATCCCACCCCTCTAGGTGGTCACAAAGCACCGAGCTGATCTCCCTGTGCTATGCGGCTGCTTCCCACTAGTTATCTATTTTACATTTGGTAGTGTATATATGTCCATGACACTCTCTCACCCTGTCACATCTCACCCCTCCCCCTCCCCATATCCTCAAGTCCATTCTCTAGTAGGTCTGTGTCTTTATTCCCATCTTGCCACTAGGTTCTTCATGACCTCTTTTTTTTTTTTTTTTCCCTTAGATTCCATATATATGTGTTAGCATACTGTATTTGTTTTTCTCTTTCTGACTTACTTCACTCTGTATGACAGACTCTAACTCCATCCACCTAATTACAAACACCTCCATTTCATTTCTTTTTATGGCTGAGTAATATTCCATTGTATATATGTGCCACATCTTCTTTATCCATTCATCCGATGATGGACACCTAGGTTGCTTCCATGTCCTGGCTATTGTAAACAGAGCTGCAATGAATATTTTGGTACATGACTCTTTCTGAATTATGGTTTTCTCAGGGTATATGCCCAGTAGTGGGATTGCTGGGTCATATGGTAGTTCTATTTTTAGTTTTTTAAGGAACCTCCATACTGTTCTCCATAGTGGCTGTATCAATTTACATTCCCACCAACAGTGCAAGAGTGTTCCCTTTTCTCCACACCCTCTCCAGCATTTATTGTTTCTAGATTTTTTGATGATGGCCATTCTGACCGGTGTGAGATGATACCTCATTGTAGTTTTGATTTGCATTTCTCTAATGATTAATGATGTTGAGCATTCTTTCATGTGTCTGTTGGCAATCTGTATCTCTTCTTTGGAGAAATGTCTATTTAGGTCTTCTGCCCATTTTTGGATTGGGTTGTTTGTTTTTTTGTTATTGAGCTGCATGAGCTGCTTGTAAATCTTGGAGATTAATCCTTTGTCCGTTGCTTCATTTGCAAATATTTTCTCCCATTCTGAGGGTTGTCTTTTGGTCTTGTTTATGGTTTCCTTTGCTGTGCAAAAGCTTTTAAGTTTCATTAGGTCCCATTTGTTTATTTGTGTTTTTATTTCCATTTCTCTAGGACCTGGGTCAAAAAGGATCTTGCTGTGACTTATGTCATACAGTGTTCTGCCTATGTTTTCCTCTAAGAGTTTGATAGTGTCTGGCCTTACACTTAGGTCTTTAATCCATTTTGAGTTTATTTTTGTGTATGGTGTTAGGGAGTGTTCTAATTTCATACTTTTACATGTACCTGTCCAATTTTCCCAGCACCACTTATTGAAGAGGCTGTCTTTTCTCCACTGTATATGCTTGCCTCCTTTATCAAAGATAAGGTGACCATATGTGCGTGGGCTTATCTCTGGGCTTTCTATCCTGTTCCATTGATCTATATTTCTGTTTTTGTGCCAGTACCAAACTGTCTTGATTACTGTAGCTTTGTAATATAGTCTGAAGTCAGGGAGCCTGATTCCTCCAGCTCCATTTTTCGTTCTCAAGATTGCTTTGGCTATTCGGGGTCTTTTGTGTTTCCATACAAATTGTGAAATTTTTTGTTCTAGTTCTGTGAAAAATGCCAGTGGTAGTTTGATAGGGATTGCATTGAATCTGTAGATTGCTTTGGGTAGCAGAGTCATTTTCACAATGTTTATTCTTCCAATCCAAGAACATGGTATATCTCTCCATCTGTTTGTATCATCTTTAATTTCTTTCATCAGTGTCCTATAATTTTCTGCATACAGGTCTTTTGTCTCCTTAG
Source organism: Eubalaena glacialis (assembly GCF_028564815.1). Lineage (NCBI taxonomy): Eukaryota > Metazoa > Chordata > Mammalia > Artiodactyla > Balaenidae > Eubalaena > Eubalaena glacialis. Next base: position 81,706,002 of record NC_083725.1, on the reverse strand, counting down.
GTAGGTTTATTCCTAGGTATTTTATTCTTTTTGTTGCAATGGTAAACGGGAGTGTTTTCTTAATTTCACTTTCAGATTTTTCATCATTAGTATACAGGAATGCAAGAGATTTCTGTGCATTAATTTTGTATCCTGCTACTTTACCAAATTCATTGATTAGCTCTAGTAGTTTTCTGGTAGCATCTTTTGGATTCTCTATGTATAGTATCATGTCATCTGCAAACAGTGACAGCTTTACTTCTTCTTTTCCGATTTGGATTCCTTTTATTTCTTTTTCGTCTCTGATTGCTGTGGCTAACACTTCCAAAACTATGTTGAATAATAGTGGTGAGAGTGGGCAACCTTGTCTTGTTCCTGATCTTAGTGGAAATGGTTTCAGTTTTTCACCATTGAGGACAATGTTGGCTGTGGGTTTGTCATATACGGCCTTTATTATGTTGAGGAAAGTTCCCTCTATGCCTACTTTCTGCAGGACTTTTATCATAAATGGGTGTTGAATTTTGTCGAAGGCTTTCTCTGCATCTATTGAGATGATCATATGGTTTTTCTCCTTCAATTTGTTAATATGATGTATCACGTTGATTGATTTGCGTATATTGAAGAATCCTTGCATTCCTGGAATAAACCCCACTTGATCATGGTGTATGATCCTTTTAATGTGCTGTTGGATTCTGTTTGCTAGTATTTTGTTGAGGATTTTTGCATCTATGTTCATCAGTGATATTGGCCTGTAGTTTTCTTTCTTTGTGACATCTTTGCCTGGTTTTGGTATCAGGGTGATGGTGGCCTCGTAGAATGAGTTGGGGAGTGTTCCTCCCTCTGCAATATTTTGGAAGAGTTTGAGAAGGATAGGTGTTAGCTCTTCTCTAAATGTTTGATAGAATTCGCCTGTGAAGCCATCTGGTCCTGGGCTTTTGTGTGTTGGAAGATTTTTAATCACAGTTTCAATTTCAGTGCTTGTGATTGGTCTGTTCATATTTTCTATTTCTTCCTGGTTCAGTCTCGGCAGGTTGTGCATTTCTAAGAATCTGTCCATTTCTTCCAGGTTGTCCATTTTATTAGCATAGAGTTGCTTGTAGTAATCTCTTATGATCGTTTGTATTTCTGCAGTGTCAGTGGTTACTTCTCCTTTTTCATTTCTAATTCTATTAATTTGAGTCTTCTCCTTTTTTCTCTTGATGAGTCTGGCTAATGGTTTATCGATTTTGTTTATCTTCTCAAAGAACCAGCTTTTAGTTTCATTGATTTTTGCTATTGTTTCCTTCATTTCTTTTTCATTTATTTCTGATCTGATCTTTATGATTTCTTTCCTTCTGCTAGCTTTGGGGTTTTTTTGTTCTTCTTTCTCTAATTGCTTTAGGTGCAAGGTTAGGTTGTTTATTCGAGATGTTTCCTGTTTCTTGATGTAGGCTTGTATTGCTATAAACTTCCCTCTTAGAACTGCTTTTGCTGCATCCCATAGGTTTTGGATCGTCGTGTCTCCATTGTCATTTGTTTCTAGGTATTTTTTGATTTCCCCTTTGATTTCTTCAGTGATCACTTCGTTATTAAGTAGTGTATTGTGTAGCCTCCATGTGTTTGTATTTTTTACAGATCTTTTCCTGTAATTGATATCTAGTCTCATAGCGTTGTGGTCGGAAAAGATACTTGATACGATTTCAATTTTTTTAAATTTACCAAGGCTTGATTTGTGACCCAAGATATGATCTATCCTGGAGAATGTTCCATGAGCACTTGAGAAAAATGTGTATTCTGTTGTTTTTGGGTGGAATGTCCTATAAATATCAATTAAGTCCATCTTGTTTAATGTATCATTTAAAGCTTGTGTTTCCTTATTGATTTTCATTTTGGATGATCTGTCCATTGGTGAAAGTGGGGTGTTAAAGTCCCCTACTATGATTGTGTTACTGTCGATTTCCCCTTTTATGGCTGTTAGTATTTGCCTTATGTATTGAGGTGCTCCTATGTTGGGTGCATAAATATTTACAATTGTTATACCTTCCTCTTGGATCGATCCCTTGATCATTATATAGTGTCCATCTTTGTCTCTTGTAATTGTCTTTATTTTAAAGTCTATTTTGTCTGATATGAGAATTGCTACTCCAGCTTTCTTTTGATTTCCATTTGCATGGAATATCTTTTTCCATCCCCTCACTTTCAGTCTGTATGTGTCTCTAGGTCTGAAGTGGGTCTCTTGTAGACAGCATATATATGGGTCTTGTTTTTGTATCCATTCAGCCAGTCTGTGTCTTTTGGTGGGAGCATTTAATCCATTTACATTTAAGGTAATTATCGATATGTATGTTCCTATTCCCATTTTCTTAAATGTTTTGGGTTTGTTATTGTAGGTGTTTTCCTTCTCTTGTGTTTCTTGCCTAGAGAAGTTCCTTTAGCATTTGTTGTAAAGCTGGTTTGGTGGTGCTGAACTCTCTCAGCTTTTGCTTGTCTGTAAAGGTTTTAATTTCTCCATCAAATCTGAATGAGATCCTTGCTGGGTAGAGTAATCTTGGTTGTAGGTTTTTCTCCTTCATCACTTTAAGTATATCCTGCCACTCCCTTCTGGCTTGCAGCGTTTCTGCTGAAAGATCAGCTGTTAACCTTATGGGGATGCCCTTGTGTGTTATCTGTTGTTTTTCCCTTGCTGCTTTTAATATGTTTTCTTTATATTTAATTTTTGATAGTTTGATTAATATGTGTCTTGGTGTGTTTCTCCTTGGATTTATCCTGTATGGGACTCTCTGTGCTTCCAGGACTTGATTAACTATTTCCTTTCCCATATTAGGGAAGTTTTCAACTATAATCTCTTCAAATATTTTCTCAGTCCCTTTCTTTTTCTCTTCTTCTTCTGGGACCCCTATAATTCGAATGTTGGTGCGTTTAATGTTGTCCCAGAGGTCTCTGAGACTGTCCTCAGTTCTTTTCATTCTTTTTTCTTTATTCTGCTCTGCAGTAGTTATTTCCACCATTTTATCTTCCAGGTCACTTATCCGTTCTTCTGCCTCAGTTATTCTGCTATTGATCCCATCTAGAGTATTTTTAATTTCATTTATTGTGCTTGTCATCGTTTCTTGATTCCTCTTTAGTTCTTCTACGTCCTTGTTAAATGTTTCTTGCATTTTGTCTATTCTATTTCCAAGACTTTGGATCATCCTTACTATCATTATTCTGAATTCTTTTTCAGGTAGACTACCTATTTCCTCTTCATTTGTTAGGTCTGGTGTGTTTTGACCCTGCTCCTTCATCTGCTGTGTGTTTTTCTGTCTTCTCATTTTGCTTATCTTACTGTGTTTGGGGTCTCCTTTTCACAGGCTGCAGGTTCGTAGTTCCCGTTGTTTTTGGTATCTGTCCCCAGTGGCTAAGGTTGGTTCAGTGGGTTGTGTAGGTTTCCTGGTGGAGGGAACTAGTGCCTGTGTTCTGGTGGATGAGGCTGGATGTTGTCTTTCTGGTGGGTTCGTCCACGTCTGGTGGTGTGTTTTGGGGTGTCTGTGGCCTTATTATGATTTTAGGCAGCCTCTCTGTTAATGGATGGGGCTGTGTTCCTCTCTTGCTAGTTGTTTGGCATAGGGTGTCCAGCACTGTAGCTTGCTGGTCGTTGAGTGAAGCTGGGTCTTGATGTTGAGATGGAGATCTGTGAGAGATTTTCGCCGTTTGGTATTACGTGGAGCTGGGAGGTCTCTTGTGGACCAGTGTCCTGAAGTTGGCTCTCCCACCTCAGAGGCACAGCCCTGATGCCTGGCTGGAGCACCAAGAGCCTTTCATCCACACGGCTCAGAATAAAAGGGAGAAAAAATGGAAAGAAAGAAAAAAAGAGGATAAAATAAAATAAAATAAAGCAATTATAATAAAAAATAAGAAAAAAAATTATTAAGAGTAAATTTATTAAGAAAAAAAATTTTTTTAATTTTTAAAAATAGATTTATTAATTTTTTATACTAAAAATAAGAAAAATTTATTAAGAAAAAAAATTTTTTAATTTTTTAAAATAAAAAATATGAAAAAACTTATTAAAAATTTTTTTAAAAATAGAAAATAAGGAAAAAATTATTAAGAAAACATTTATTAGGGAAAAAAAATTTTTTTTAAGCCAAAAAAAAAAAAAAAAAAAAAAAAACGGACGGACCTAACCCTAGGACTAAGGGTGAGAGCAAAGCTATACAGACAAAATCTCACCCAGAAGCATACACATCTACACTCACAAAAGAAAGGAAAAGGGGAAAAGTTAATATATCCTGCTCCCAAAGTCCATCTCCTAAATTTGGGATGATTCGTTGTCTATTCAGGTATTCAACAGATGCAGGCACATCAAGTTGTTTGTGGAGCTTTAATCCGCTGCTTCTGAGGCTGCTGGGAGAGATTTCCCTTTCTCTTCTTTGTTCGTACAGCTCCCGGGGTTCAGCTTTGGATTTGGACCCGCCTCTGCATGTAGGTCCCCTGAGGGCGTCTGTTCCCCGCCCAGACAGAATGGGGTTAAAGGAGCAGCTGATTCGGGGGCTCTGGCTCAGTCAGGCCGGGGGGAGGGAGCGGTACGGAGGAGGCGGGGCGAGCCTGCGGCGGCAGAAGCCGGCGTCACGTTGCAGCAGCCTGAGGCGCGCAGTGCGCTCTCCCGGGGAAGTTGTCCCCGGATCACGGGAGCCTGGCAGTGGCGGGCTGCACTGGCTCCCGGGAGGGGCGGTGTGGAGAATGACCTGTGCTCGCCCACAGGCTGTTTGGTGGCGGCAGCAGCAGCCTTAGCGTCTCATGCCCGTCTCTGGGGTCCGCGCTGATAGCCGCGGCTCGCGCCCGTCTCTGGAGTTCGTTTAAGTGGCGCTCTGAATCCCCTCTCCTTGCACGCCGCGAAACAAAGAGGCAAGAAAAAGTCTCCTGCCTCTTCGGCAGCTGCAGACTTTTTCTCGTGCAGCCTCCCGGCTAGTTGTGGTGCGCTAGACCCTTCAGGCTGTGTTCACGCAGCCAACCCCAGTCCTCTCCCTGGGATCCGACCGAAGCCCGCGCCTCAGCTCCCAGCCCCCGCCCGCCCCGGCGGGTGAGCAGACAAGCCTCTCGGGCTGGTGAGTGCTGCTCGGCGCCGAGCCTCTGTGCGGGAATCTCTCCGTTTTTCCCTCTGCGTCCCTGTTGCTGTGGGATCCGCGCTGATAGCCGCGGCTCGCGCCCGTCTCTGGAGCTCGTTTAGGCGGCGCTCTGAATCCCCTCTCCTTGCGCGCCGCGAAACAAAGAGGCAAGAAAAATTCTCTTGCCTCTTTGGCAGCTGCAGTCTTTTTCCCGGACTCCCTCCCGGCTAGCACCGAAGCCCGAGCCCCAGCTCCCAGGCCCCGCCCGCCCCGGCGGCTGAGCAGACAAGCCTCTCGGGCTGGTGAGTGCTGGTCGGCACCGCTCCTCTGTGCGGGAATCTCCGCTTTGCCCTCCGCACCAATGTGGGTGCGCTCTCCTCCGTGGCTCCGGAGCTTCCCCCCTCTGCTACCCGCAGTCTCTGCCCACGAAGGGGCTTCCTAGTGTGTGGAAACCTTTCCTCCTTCACAGCTCCCTCCCACTGGTGCAGGTCCCGTCCCTATTCTTTTGTCTCTGTTATTTCTTTTTTCTTTTGCCCTACCCAAGTACGTGGGGATTTTCTTGCCTTTTGGGAGGTCTGACGTCTTCTGCCAGCGTTCAGTGGGTGTTCTGTAGGAGCAGTTCCACGTGTAGATGTATTTCTCATGTATCTGTGGGGAGGAAGGTGATCTCCGCGTCTTACTCTTCCGCCATCTTGCCCCTCCCTTGAAAAATTCTAGCTAGCTTAGTTCTTTTGATTTAATCTTGCTGGCCCTCTGGCAGGGTCTCTATCTTAGCTTAGGGAAGACTTACTCATGTTTTTTGCAAATCTAAGGAGTCATGTTTTTGTGTTCTCTCAGACATAATTTTGAGTGACATTTACTGAAAATAGTAGAATTAAGTTTGGTAAACATCACTTTAGTGGTTAAAAGCACAGGTTCTGGACTGAGACTGCCTGGGTTAGAATCTCATTTCTACTACCTGTTGGCTGTCTTACTTTGGGGAGGTTACTATTCTTGCCTCATCCCACAGACTTGTAATGTTAATGAAATTCTTGATATACAGCACATAGTTCAAGTGTATAGCATATTATATTGAGAGTTATCATATCAAGTACTCAATAATAGTTACTTATTATTATCACTGGGTAGAAAGAGAACAAAAGTCTACCAGAAGACTACAAATAAGCATGAAGTAGAATATTAATCTATTTATATTACTATTTGTAAGCTAGTATCTAAGAGGGTATTTACTGTCTGACGTGAGGAAAGCCAAGACAGTGCATGAAATGATTTCAAGAGATAACAGAAAACTAGACAAACTTTCAAAGAAATCAAAATTCATATTTGGTGTCCTTGTATAGGTTGCCACCCCTCCCCCAACCCTGTTATTGTCTCTGGCTACCCTTGCTGAAATGTATCCTTCTCTAAAATTACCCTTGTCTCCTTTCCCCTCATCAAATAGGCCCTTTGCACAAGTAGTCTTAGGTGATACTAGGAGAAAGATCTAATTATTTGATTAAAATAATTTACAATAAAATATTAATGACCAATTGGCTTAACTCCCCAAAGGAAGAGCTGTTTTGTTCTAAAGATGAGCTTATGAGTTGCAAAGAATCCTTGCTTTATGTTATATATAACGGGGGTTTGAGAAAATGTAGTTTAAAAAAATTTCAAGCATACAAAAAGAGAAATGGTGTAATGAACCCTCCAGTATTCATTACCCGGATTCTAGAATTTTCAAGATTTTTTGTTCTCTGTTCATTAGTCTTTTCTTTCTTTTCCTTTTATTTTTTTCTGAATTAATATGAAGATTTTTAAAATAAGAGGTATAGTTTTTTAATGCCCCTTGCCTAGTCTACCATTACATCATTGCACTTCTATGCCAGAAGAATAAGGGCTGGTGATTTGTCACTGGGAGCTGAAAGGTCTAATAATTGATCTAGGGGCAATTGATCTAGGGTTGAGATTTTGCCTATTATCAATGGGTTAGCCGTCTAAAAATTCTTCGGGATAAAAAAATCTAGTTGTGACCTTTGTAGTATCATTTTGTGTGCTGAGGATTAACCTCATTTTCAGGCAGCATGATGAATACAGCCCTTTTACTCTTGTTATTGTTTTAAAATTAAACAAATTCAGAAAAGTGCAAAGAAGGGAATAATCATTTATATTCTTACCATACAGAATTAAACATGGTTAATCTCTTGGTGTATTTGCTTCAGTTCATTTTTAAAGAAAAATGATTCTATTGCTTTTATTAAAAATATCATTTTGAAGAAATGTAGAAAATATGAAAATAAAAAGTAGAAAAATTAATACCACCACCTAAAAATTATCATAAGCAATATTAGATAGATATCATTCTTAAACATTTATATAAATAGACTAGTGGGTGGATGGCAGATGGATGAATGGGCAGATGGAAAGACTTTTGTAAAAATGAGGTCATATTGTAAATAGAAATGGATACATTTTATTTTACTTCATTCTAAAAGACAGAAAATAAACTTAAGTAGAATTAAAAGGGTTGCTGAATCCAAAATAAATGTTTGTTTTCAGTATTAGAGATAATATTTGCTAAAAGAGTCCCCTCAAGATTTAAAAACAGAGGTGGGCATTATGAAAAATTAAGAGATTTTCTCATTATGTTTTCTTTTTAAAAGCTACTTATATGTTTTTAAATGAAACGGTTGGTTTCCTGCTTAGAAAGATAAGGGCATTATATACTCTTAAAATTTCTTCCAAATCTCCACCACCCACTTCTGAGTTTTTCTTATTTTACTACTTTTGCATTGCCTAGGTTTATAATATTTAAATTCTGTTTTGTAACCATAATTCCATAGTTGTTTAGTGTTTATTCCATATGTATATAAACGCAGTCACCACTACTGGTTCTTTTACTATAGCTTCCCTTTTTCTTACTTTATTTCACTTTCTTTCTTAATTGGTTGAATTTCATTTTTGAGACACTTCCCTCTCAACCCCAAGAAGGGCTTAGGGGTCTAGTGTTTGCAAAGTTCTATCCCAGTTGAGTCTACCTGCCTTTCATCTTCATATGTGAATGACATCTTTCCGTAGCATAATGTTGTTGGTCATGCAGTCTTCTCTCCAGGATTTTATATATATTTCCTCTTTGTTGGTCCCTTGCTATTTTTGTTTGGAAGTTTAAGAAAATTATTTCTCAGGGGTTAGAAGATAGTGGAATAGAGTAGGGAGAACTCAGCTGAGGCAATATGTAGCTTTTATTTTGGGGCTGAGCTGTCTTTTCTGAGATGTTATAACTTGCCTTATTCATAGTTCAGTTCACCTAATTGGGAATGAGGTCAGGGTTTACCATTCATTCAGGAGGATGCTTTTTGGGTCATTCCCCAAATTTGTTGTGTCGACCTAGAAATTTGTTCTGTTTTAACATCTGTCAGACAGAAATAGCCCTCTTGTTCACTTATCCTGTTTATCTATTGCTTCCTAGTTTCCTTTTCTACTACACTTCAGGCTGAAGATAAAAAAAGATAACAAAACTCATTCAGTTTGCTTCTTTCCAAATTTGGGAATATTATTGACAATTCTTAAAATTTTATTGACTTACCCACATTATCTTTGTGACTTTCCTTGGTCTATATAATCTCTGTTTCTTTCTAGGTACAAGAACATTTATGATTTTCATCTCCTATATCCTATCCTATCCTATCGTGTCATGTCATATCATACCTTATCATGTCCTTTGTCACTATGAAATGACCCTCCTTATATGGTCCTGTATAATGGTCTTTGCTCTAAACTCAATTTTTTCTTTATTAATATAGCAACTTAGTCTTATCATGGTGTACGTCTTTCCATTCTTTTACTCCTAATCTATTTGTGTTTATCTTTTACATTTTAAGTGGGTTTCTTATAAGCGGCATATAATTGGGTTTTGCTTTTTAATCTAATCTGACAGGCTTTACCTTTTAATTGCTACTTGTTTTCTATATGCACCATCCATTATTTGTTACTTTTCCCCTCTTTACTGCCTTATTTTGATTGGTTATTTTTTATAGTTCTATTTATCTTCTTTGTTGGCTAACTAGTTATGACCTTCTGTTCATTATTTTAGTGATTGTTTTAGAGTTTAATAGTACATTTTAAGCTTACTATAGTCTACCTTCAAGAGATATCATACTACTTCACAGTTAGTACAAGAATCTTACCATATATATCCGTCTATCCCCTTCCAGATTTTGTCATACTGTTGCCATACATTTTAATTCTACTTATTTTATAACTCATATAATACGACTTTTTTGCTTTAAATAATAAATTATCTTTTAATAATATTTAAATAATAAGAAAAAAATTTAAAATGTTTACCCATGTAATTGCCAGTTCAGGTGCTCTTATTTCCTTTGTGAGGATCTAGATCCCCTTCAATATCATTTTCTTCCATTTGATTTCTTTTTAAGATTTCTTGTAGTACAGATCTGCTGGTGATGAATTTTGTCAGCCTTTGTATGTCTGAAAAATTTGTTCTTTAGTCTTTGTTTTGAAGGAAATTATTGCTGGATACAGAATTCCAGGTAGACTTTTTTTTTTTCCTTTAGCACTTTTAAAATGTTGCACAACTGTCTTCTGGCCTGCATTGTTTCAATGAAAAATCATCTGTCACCTTATTTTTGTTCTTCTATACATAATATGTCATTTATTCTCTATGTAATTTACTGGTTTAAAGCAATTTAGTTATAATGTACCTTGGTATAGTTTTCTTCATATTTCTTGTGTTTGAAGTTCATTGGCTTCCTGAATCTGTAGGTTTAGTTTTCATCAAATTGGGAAAAATTTCAGGCATTATATTTTCAATATTTTTTCTGTTCCCTTCTCCTTGCCTTTAGGGACTCTAATTAGAGATATATTAGGCCATTTGAAGTTGATTCACAGCCCACTGATTCTCTTTTCATTTTTTTCTGCCTTTTTTGTCTTTGTGTTTTATTATAGGTAGTTTCTATTGCTCTGTCACCAAAGTTACTAATTTTTTTCTTCTGCAATATTTAATTGGCCTTTAATCCCATCCAGTGTATTTTTTTTAATTTTGACAATTATTTTATTTAAGCCAATATATCCAAACTATCATCATTTAACATGTAATCAATATTTTGAAAGTTATGAGTGATATTGTTTACATCCTTAATCACATCAAGTCTCTGAAATCCAGTTTGCATTTCAGTGTATTTTTTAATTCAGACATTTTTATTTTCATCTTTAGAAGTTTGGCTCTTTTATTTGTTTATATGTTTTCTGTATCTCTATTTAACCTTTAAAAATTTTCCACTATCTTATTGAACATATAGATGTAGTTTTAAGAACTCTTTTAATGTCTTTGTCTACTAATTTTAACATCTATATTATTTTTAGTTCAGTTTCAGTTGATTTTTCTTCTCTCTAGGGTCATATTTTCCTGCTTCTTTGAATGCGTGTATTTTTTTAAGTACGTTAAAAAAAAACTTTTTATTTTATATTGGAGTATAGCTGATGAACAATGTTGTGAGATAGTTTCAGGTGCACAGCAAAGTGACTCAGCTGTACATATACATGTATCCATTCTCCCTCAAACTCCCCTCCCATCCAGCTGCCACATAATATTGAGCAGAATTCCCTGTGCTATACAGTAGGTCCTTATTGGTTACCCATTTTAAATATAGCAGTGTGTACATGTCAATCCCAAACTCCCTAACTGTCCCTCCCCCCAACCCTTCCCCCCTGGTAACCATAAGTTCGTTGTCTAAGTCTGTGAGTCTCTTTCTGTTTTGTAAATAAGTTCATTTGTATCTTTTTTTTTTTTTTTTTAGATTCCACATATGAGTGATACCATATGATATTTCTCTTTCCCTGTCTGACTTACTTCACTCAGTATGACAATCTCTAGGTCCATCCATGTTGCTGCAAATGGCATTATTTCATTCTTTTTAATGGCCGAGTAATATTCCATTGTATATATGTACCACATCTTCTTTATCCATTCCTCTGTCAATGGACATTTAGGTTGCTTCCATGTCTTGGCTATTGTAAACAGTGCTGCAATGAACATTGGGGTGCATGTATCCTTTTGGACCATGTTTTTCTCTAGATATATGCCCAGGAGTGGGATTGCAGGGTCATATGGTAGCTCTATTTTTAGTTTTTTAAGAAACCTCCATACTGTTCTCTCCACACCCTCTCTAGCATTTATTGTTTGTGGATTTTTTGATGATAGCCATTTTGACTGATGTGAGGTGATATCTCATTGTGGTTTTGATTTGCGTTTCTCTAATAATTAGTGATGTTGAACATCCTTTCATGTGGCCATCTGTATGTCTTTTTTGGAGAAATGTCTATTTAGGTCTTCTGCCCATTTTTTGATTGGGTTGTTTGTTTTGATGATATTAAGCCTCATGGGCTGTTTGTAAATTTTGGAGACTAATCCCTTGTTGGTCACGTCATTTGCAAATATTTTTTTCCAATCTGTGGGTTGTCTTTTCGTTTTGTTTATGGTTTCCTTTGCTGTGCAAAAGCTTTTGAGTTTAATTAGGTCCCATTTGTTTATTTTTGTTTTTATTTCCATTATTCTGGGAGACAAATTGAAAAAGATATTGCTGCAATTTATGTCATAGAGCGTTCTGCCTATGTTTTCCTCTAGGAGTTTTATAGTGTCCAGTCTCACATTTAGGTCTTTACTCCATTTTGAGCTCATTTTTGTGTATGGTGTTAAAGAATGATCTGATTTCATGTTTTTACATATAGCTGTCCAGTTTCCCCAGCACCATTTGTTGAAGAGACTGTCTTTCCACCATTGTGTAGTCTTGCCTCCTTTGTCTTAAATTAATTGACCATAGGTGCATGGTTTATTTCTGGGCTTTTCATCCTGTTCCATTGATCTATATTTCTATTTTTATGTCAGTACCATACTGTTTTGATGACTGTAGCATTGTAGTATAGTCTGAAATCAGGGAGTCTGATACCTCCAGCTCCATTTTTCTTTCTCACGATTGCTTTGGCTATTTGGGGTCTTTTGTGTCTCCATACAAATTTTAAGATTTTTTGTTCTAGTTCTGTGAAAAAATGCCATTGGTAATTTGATAGGGATTGCATTGAATCTGTAGATTGCCTTGGGCAGTATAGTCATTTTCACAATGTTGATTCTTCCAATCGACGAACATGGTATGTCTTTCCATCTGTTTGTGTCTTCTTTGATTTCTTTCATCAGCGTCTTATAGTTTTCGCAGTACAGGTCTTTGGTCTCCATAGGTAGGTTTATTCCTAGGTATTTTATTGGTTTTGATGTGATGGTAAATGGGATTGTTTCTTGAATCTCTCTTTCTGATCTTTCATTTTTAGTGTATATAAATGCAACAGATTTCTGTGTATTAATTTTGTAACCTGCAACTTTACCAAATACATTGATGAGCTCTAGTAGTTTTCTGGTAGCATCTTTAGTATTTTCTATGTATAGTATCATGTCATCTGCAAACAGTGACAGTTTAACTTCTTCTTTTCCGATTTGGATTCCTTTTATTTATTTTCTTCTTCTTTGATTGCTGTAGCTAGGAATTCCAAAACTATGTTGAATAAAAGTGGTGAGAGTGGACATCCTTGTCTTGTTCCTGATCTTAGAGGAAATGCTTTCAGCTTTTCACCATTGTGTATGATGTTAGTTGTAGGTTTGTCGTATACTGAGGTATGTTCCCTCTATGCCCACTTTATTATTTTGAGGTATGTTCCCTCTGTGCCCACTTTCTGGAGAGTTTTTATCATAAATGGGTACTGGATTATGTCCAAAGTTTTTTTTCTGCATCTATTGAGATGATCATATGTTTTTTATTCTTCAATTTGTTGGTGTGGTGTATCATATTGATTGATTTGCAGATATTGAAAAATCCTTGCCTTCCTGGGATGAATCCCGCTTGATCGTGGTGTATGATCCTTTTAATGTACTGTTGGATTCAGATTGCTAGTATTTTGTTGAGGATTTTTGAGTCTATGTTCATCAGTGATATTGGCATGCCTGTGTTTTTTAATTAGATACTAGGCTTAGTGAATTTTAACTTGGTTGGGTATTACCATAAAGATTCTTGAGCTTTGTTCTGGGCTGTTAAGTTACTTGGAAACAATTTGATCCTTTAAGGTCTTGTTTTAAGCCTTATCAAACAGGATAAGGCAGCATTTAGTCTAGTGCTTATTTTACCCCACAACTGAGGCAAAACACTTCTGAGTACTCTACATTATGCCCATGAATTATGACACTTTCCACTTTGGCTAGTGAAGATAGAAACTGTTCTTAGGCCTTTATGAGCTACTGGGATTTTCCCCTCTAATCCTTTTGGGTGGTTCTTTTCCTGGCTTCATATAGTTTTCTCACTTGCATTCACCAATCACTACTCAATAAAAGACTTGGAGGAGGACTGGGGTGGGAGAGAGAGAGGGGAGTCTGCAGATATCTGGATTTCTCTTTTTGTGCAGCTTCCTCTTCTCCAGTACTCTGCATTGTGAATTCTAGCCACCTTAGTCTCCCTGAACTTTCAGTTTTAGTTATAGCTCCTCAACCCAGGAAAATAGCTAGATTCTTCTTCCCTGTGCTGTAGCCTGGAAACTCTTTCCTGGCAGTAAGGTGGGACAGTAGTAGGACTCATTTGTTTCCTGTTTCTCAGGGAATACTGTCCTTGTTGCCTGATGTCCAATATCTTGAAAACTGCTATTCCATAAAGTTTTTTCATTTTTGCTTAGTAGTAGGAAGGTAAATCCAACTCCTGTTACCCTATCTTGGGCAAAGAATACAATCTAAAACTATATTGAGGGGCAATGGGGAATTGTTGCTCAATTGGTATAAAGTTTCAGTTACGCAAGATGAATTAGTTCTAGAGACCTGCTGTGGAGCCTAGTGTCTATACTCACCAATACTGTATTGTGCACTTAAAAATTTTTAAAGGATATATCTCATATTCAATATTTTTACAACAACAACAAAATCCAAACAAAACCACAAAGGGACACAAAGAAACTTTTAGAGGTGATGGATATATCTATTACCTTGATTGTGGTAATGGTTTCATAGATATATGCATATGTCCAAACTCATCAAATTGTATACATTAAATATATACAGTTTTTTGTATACCAATTATACCTTATAAAGCTTTTTTTTTTTTTAAAGAAGGAGAAATAGAAAAAAACTGTATTGAGATGACAATTGTAACCTATCAAATTGTTGAAAATTAAAAATATGAGACATTCTTTTGGCAAGGCTGTGAAGAAAGAAGCACTTTCATTTTATAGGGAATGCAAACTGGTACAACTCTTTTGGAAGAGAATTTCACAATACCTATCAAATCAAAGCTACATGTGCACTTTCTTTTGACCCAGTAGTATCAATTCTAGGAATTTACTCTGAAGGTACACCTCCAACAATATGAAAACATATATGCCCAAAACTATTTGCTCCAGCATTGTTTATAATTAGAAACAATCTAAATATTCATACACAGGTGAGTGATTGAATAAGCTGTGCCACATAGTACATGATAGAGTGCTAGTAGCTATAAAAATGATTGAGGAAGAGATCTATAATCTGATATGGAGTGATTTCCAAAATATATTGCTGAATGTGAAAGATCATTTATAGAATGCCACTTTTTATGTAGAAAGGAGATGAAATGAGACAATGTGCACTTATCTGCTTGATTGTGCAGAAACAAACAGAAGAACGGTAAATCAGAAACTACTGAGACTGGTTACTTAGAGATGATTGATAGAAGTAGAGTAGAAAAGATAATGAGTATAGGGTAGAGTGGATGGGGATGGGGGGGTAACACTTCTCTGAGTATACTTTTGTGTAGTTGTGACTTTCAGAACCATCTTACTTTTTCTCATACTAAACAGACAAACAAACAAGAATGGGAGAACCAAAATGAATACAAGCAGAAATAAAGGATTAATTGTATTTCAAATAAATAACATAATCACACTTAAAGTATATGGGATGATGAGTGAGTAGAACTAACTTAAATAGCTTTGGAACACAGTATTTTGACTATATTTTCTAAGGCTAAAGAATAAAAAGCTTGAAAACAAATGTGCTCTACTAGTAGGCTTGTCTCTCAAAGTAGTGTGGGTTAGCAATTCTGAAACTAACTTACGTATTATAGGATTGAACAAATAAAATAAATACATTGTGGATAATGAGTGTTAGGTTTTTTGCTTTGGGAGAAGAAAGCTATAAATATGGTCAGGGCAAAGGCTAGAATAATTCCTGCCGTGTTAGATTGGAATTGGAGGTATCATTATGAACTCGTGATCTTTGACATATATACCCCCCATACCCCTATGTTTACATCCACCTCTATCTCGAAATTTCTGTAGATGTAAATACGAGTAACAGAAGTGTGTGTATATGTATGTATACATAAATGTATTGCCTGGCTCATAGTCTTCTGAGAGTCAGTGAGCACACCAAACATTCAGAGGGCTTAGTATCAGTAAGCATACCTAGCACCAAATCTTGTTTCTTAAATACCATTTTCCAGTGAAAGGGAATGATGCTTCTTGGAAAAATTACTGATTTCAGGGGTGGGCAGGAACATATTTGATGAACCTGGAAGCATGTTGTGATGTTATAAAAGAATAAAGTGTTCAAAAAAATGATGGGGACATGTCTAAAGGAGCAATGTTGGAGAAGCTCCTACTGGCCAAATCTGGGATAATGTAACAAAATAAATAATAATAATAAAAATATAATGATAAATATATAATATTATATAATAAATATATAATGATAAATAATTACATAATATGTAATTATAAATAAATAATGAATTGTAATGCATAATCCACAACTTCATCCTGAGGTATATAAATGAATAAATAAATATATTGGGCTGAGAGAAAGCTGTTTGTTACAGCATAATTTCAACTAGTAAACGTAGAAGGAATGACAGAGTTAGTAAAACATCATTTGGCAGCCATCATAGTAATCACTGTTTCAAGCAAAAATCACCAGTGAATGCTAAAGTTAGTGGCCAAAATTTTTTATAGGAAACAAGATATTTTTACAAAGTATCAAAGTATCTCTCCACAAGATACTTATCATTTACGAAAGGTAAAATAGTACAGTGGAAGAACATGACAGACACCATCTTAATCAAGCAGTTAAACCAGTAATAGAATAAGTCAACATCATGTAGCTCCTGATATATAATGCACTGAACTCAAAATATGATTTCTGTTGTATTCCGGCCAACAATGCATAACCTGACTTTGGAAAAAAACAAAGCATCCCACGAAATAACTTGTCAAGATTATGAAATACAAAGAAAGACTAAGGAGCAGTTCCAGCTTAAAGAAGACTAAAGTTACCTAGGCCTGCAGTTCTGTTCTGATATTCTGCAATTCCTGGAAATGCCAAGTGGCCAGTGGCTGTTACTTGAAGACTTAAAGGAAACGAATATACAACCTTCCCGGTACTCATGAATCATCCCTTCCTCCATATTTGACAAGCAGCTTACTTGAAGGATCCTATTCGATGGCTCACAATAGTTTCTCGCAAAAGTTTAAAATAGGAAGCAGAGAATGCTTTCCCTTTCTATAGTATAACTAAAACTGTAAGTAATCTGAAAGTAATTATTCTTGGAAATTTCACTTTGGTCAGGAAGGCAATGAGAGTGATTATAGGGCTCAGTTAGTATTGTGATCCAGAAAAAGTTACATCTTAGAGAACTCTATTGGCCCTTGGGGAACTGCAAATTAGGATAAAATCAAGGCTGTTCTTAGTCATTTTAACTTTTGTTGGAGACTTGTAAAGTTTAGAGCTCCTAATCATCATTGTTATTATTATTTTATTACTGTTGTTACCTTTTATGGAATCCACTTGAAACAAACCCCTGATCATCAAAATGCTTAGTTTTCTTGCAAATGTTTAAGTTTTAGTTTTTGAGAACATCTTACAAAGACTAAAGCAGGGGAGTGGGAGGGAGGAAAATCACCTGTCAGTGGATAACTTGATATGAGACCTGTGTGAATTTTGAGAGTACAATAGAGAGTTAGAGTTAGCAACTGATTGAAATGGGAGATTTTCTGGGTATGGAACTTCCACATAGACCATAGGATTTTCTTTCTCGGCAACTGATTATCTTGCCATTCAAGACTCTTATATCAAACTCAAGAAAAACCTGAGAATTATTCTCTGCACTTTGATCTTAATGCATCATTGATCTGACAGTAGGATGTTACCACAGTTTTTCTTCCTGTGGTGAGTCACAAGAGCAACTTAATACAGTAAAGGCAATACCTGTGTATTTAAGCACCTGTATGTAAAATAGAATTTCATATGTAAGAAGCACTGTGTTGCCTGGCAAATGTAGCTACGCTAAAGAATGTACAGCTATAGATACTTGTTACAGTTTATTGATATAGTATACAGCTCTCTTCTTTAAACATATACTTTTGTTTATAGCTCTAGCTAATGATTACAGAACTTGCACTCTGAGACATTGTCTCTTTACTTTCAAAGAGTACACTTTTAGACTGGCTTCATTATTTTTCTTTGTTTAGCCATGCTGCATTTCAGCTTAAACTTCAGACATTCTAAGAGTATTTTTTGCCCATCTTGGTGGTAATTGTCTCCTTTAATTCAGCTCAGTATCTGGCCTGTGTTTATATATTTTCCCATCTTTTCCTTTTTAAAATTGGGATATAATTGACATATAACATTGTGTAAGTTTAAGATGTACAACTTGTTGGTTTGATACATTTATATATTGCAATATGATTACCATCAAAGCATTAACTAACACCTCTATTATGTCACATGATGATCATTGTGTGTATGTGTGTGTGTGTGGTGTGTTAAGAACAATTAAGATCTAGTCTCTTAGCAACTTTGAAGTTTATAATATAGTACTGTTGACTGTAATTACTATGCTGTGCATTAGATTTCCAGAATTTATCTACTAGTTGCAAATTTCATTCAGACCAAAAGATGTACATAATCTTTGAATACTGAGAACTGACTGATTCTCAGAAATTTATTGTTTATGAGCATGACTTGCCATTTTATTGTAAGTAATTGTTAAGTACCCACTTTTGATGCTCACAGTAGGGCCCAAACTTACAAACATATAAACCATTATCAGCTTCCAGTTTAGTTCATAGCTGGTTTCCCTCTGATACCACTAATTGTTGCCTAATTTGAATAGAAGATAGAGAGGCACATGAAGTTCATCTTTAAGCTGTGCAGGGGCTATTGAAAGAGGCTTTGTGCTCTGTGCAATCAAGAGAACTGGTCAGTGTTTGAACAATACTTAGTTGAGAATTTGCTATCATTTTTCTTGTTCCCTCTCCGAATAATAAGAAAGGGCAGCATATTTAGGTTTTAATTTAGCTTTTTAGGCTACAACATTTTTTTCCTTTACAAAAGCATAATTTTAGCTTTTATTCTTCTTTCACTCAAAATGTAAATGTTGAAAATAAGGCAAGGTTAAAAATGATAAAAAAGAAAAGAATTTGTGTTTAGGTAGAAGTTTTCAAAATGCTGATGATTACCTAATTTACTCTCCTTGCTTTGAGAGAAATGATTCTAATAAGACTAATGGCCATAACCATCCTGCTTTGAATTTACAAGCTGACTGTCATTCATCTGTGGGTCACTTTTTCATATAAAGGACAACATTCCATTTTTAAGAAAAACTACACAAACTCCAGGAATGAGAGTGGACCTCCACAAGGAGAATTTCCCGTTGGAGTGGATGGCTTACAGAGTGTCCTGGATCTGCCACCTTAAATTGTATCCTCCCCTACGGTTTTCTTACTTGGGTCTCTACTATCAGTACTACCAGTACACTGAGCATTAGGAATCTGTGACTCCCTTTAAAATGTTTTCTTTGGTGCTCTAAGCATAGCCAAGACATGCTAATATATTTTAAAAGAACCAAAATCTATGGCAGAACAAAGCAAATATTTACAGAAAAAAACCGTAGTATTAAAACTAAGTGTACAAAATACTATTTGCTTGTCCTGTGGATCCCAGTAAGATTTACTGCACCCTAAATCCTCTCATCATTCATTTTCATTGATTCTACATATTTTTAACTAGACAACATGTTTTAGTTGTCAACTATGTTCCAGTGGCTATGCTGGACACGAAGAATATGCTAGTGAACAGAATAGATGTGTTTCTTGGCCTCTTGGAGCTTATAGTCTCTTAGAGTGGACTGATGGTGAAGTAGTTACGATAAAATATGTTGAAAGTCATGACTTAGGCATTTTAAGATTCCACTAGTCTTTTGAAGGCATTCCTGAGGAAATGACTTTTAAATTGTGACTGAATGAATAGGAGTTACTGGATAAAAGAAAGTGGTGGAATGTTTCAGGCATGCTAAAGAGCACATGTAACGGTCACAGGGAAGAGAGAATTTAGCAGGTGGTGTCTGGTGCATTGTGGAAACTGAATTTCATTATGGAGTAGAAGGGAAAGAGTAGAGAGTGGTGAAAAGAACAGGTGGAGAGGTAAGTGAGTTCCAGAACATGGAAGACATTTTAAGCCATTTTAAGAGATTTAGGCTTTTATCTAAGGGTAAATGTTTGAAGAATTTGAAATCAAAGGTTGGAGAAACTTTGTACCTCTCCTGGATTCCTTCATTCCATTCTGCAGTTACTTGTCTTATAATAATAGTCATGTGGAAGGTGTCATTTTACTTTTAGCTGCAGGAACTAGACAATTTGTCCCCTCTTCCGGACCAAGACAAAGATACATGCATTTTTCAGACACTCTGGGATCTTGTAATTTTATTTCCATTTCTGTTCTGAGGAGCCTGGCTTTTCCATAGCCAAATGACCTCTTTTTGGCTTAAGTAGTAGTTGTGTTCATCTCTGCAGTAGTCTGTGGAGACCTACTAGATTAAATATTTCACCTCAACAACAAGTGGGATATTCACTTTTCAAAATATTATTCATTTCCATTTCACAGTATAACATATAGAATTATGCCTGAATACAGTGTAATAATTCTTTATTTTTATTTTTATTTTTGCAAAAAGTATAGCATACATATTGTAAAACGTACAAACTAAAGTGTACCACTTAGTAAATTTTTATATAGGTTTATGCTCATGTAACCACCATCCATAGCAAGATATAGAACAATTCCAATTCCCAAAAGGCTCCCTCATTCTCCCTCCCAATCATAACCTCTGAAAGATAATCACTATTCTCTCATATCACCAGAAATTGTCTGTTCTTGAACTTCATATAAATGTAAATATAAATAAATTTAAATAAAGCATATATTTTCTTGTATTGGGCTTTTTTTCACTCAACATAAAGTCTCTATTGTTACAGGTAATAGTTTGTTCTATTTTGTTGCTGTGTAGTGTTCTATATTTATTGGTTGTCTTTCTACCAGTGCACACCGTGTAATACCTGTAGATTTGTAATAAAATCATATGGTAGAATAGTCTTTAAAGTTTGCTCTTATTCAAAATTTTCTTGACTCGTCACGATCCTTTATGTTTGCACATAAATTTTAGAATTACTTGTTAATTTCTACAAAAAATTTTGGGATTTAAATTTGGACTGCAGTATATCTATAGATCAACTTGGAAATAATTTACATCTTAAAAATATTATGACTTCCAATTCATTAGCACAATATATCCTTCCATTTATTTGTATTAAAAATTATTTTAGTAATGGTTTGAAGGGCTTTTCCCCTATGTATGTGTAAAGAAATCCTGCACATTTTATAGATTTATTGTTTTTTAATACTTTATTTTCTATTTTTTGCCTATGTGTGGAAATATATTTTAATGTAAACCTCATATCCAGAAATCTTGCTAAATATACCTATTAATTCTATAGTTTATTTTAGGCTTTAAAACTTTTCAATTACATAATCAATTGTGTAATTTCCAGTTATGCTGTCAATCAGTCTGTGAATTATAAATTTTATTTCTTATTTTCTATTATATGTACTCTCTTTAGTTAATAAAATTTACTTTTTAAAGCAGCTTTAGACTCACAGCAGAATTAAGTGGAAAGTACAGAGAGTTCTCATATATCTCTGACCTTACACACACAACTTCTCCTGCTGTCAGTTCCCAAACCAGAGCAGTACGTTTGTTAAATCGAACCTACATCATCATCCAAAGTCCATAGTTTACATTAGGATTCATCTTTGATATTGTACATTCTGTGGATTTAACAAATATGTAGTGACATCAATCCACCATTGTAATATCACACAGAATAATTTCATTGCCCTAAAAATCCTCTGTGCTCTGTCTATTCATCCCTCACTCCCCCATAACCCTTGGCAACCACTAATCTTCTTACAGTTTCCATAGTTTTTCCTTTTCCAGAATGTCATAAAGTTGGAATCATACAGTATGTAGACTTCTCAGATTGGCTTCTTTCACTTAATAATATGCATTTAAGTTTCCTCCATGTCTTTTTATGGCTTTGGATCTCATTTCTTTTTATCGCCGAATAAAATTCCATTTTCTGGATATACCACAGTTTATCCACTCACCTACTGAAGGACATCTTGGTTGCTTACACGTTTTGGTAATTATGAATAAAGCTGTTATAAACATCCACGTTCAGGTTTTTGTGTAGATATAAGTTTTCAGTTCATTTCAGTAAATACCAAGGAGTGAAATTGCTGGGTCGTATGTTAAGAGTATGTTTATAGTTTTGTAGGAAACCACCAAATTGTCTTCCAAAAACCTTTATCATTGTGCATTCACAATGGCAATGAATGAAAGTTCCTGTTGCTCCATTTCCTTTCTGGCATTTGGTGTCATCGAGTGTTTGGATTTTGGCCTTTTTTTTTTTAATTGAGATATAATTGACATAAAGCATTATATTAGTTTCAGATTACAACATAATGATTTGATATTTGTATATATTGCGAAGTGATCACCGCAGTAAGTCTAGTTAGCATTCATCATTCTTAGTTACAAAATTTTTTTATGTGATGAAAACTTAATAACTTTCAAATATACGATACAGTATTATTAACTATAGTCATTCTGTGCATTACATCCCCAAGACTTAATGTATTTTATAACTGGAAGTTTGTACCTTTTGACCCCCTTTACTCATTTTGCCTACACCATACCCCCTGCCTCTGGCAACCACCAATCTGTTCTCTGTATATGTGAGCTCAATTTGTTTAATTTTTTTGTTTGTTTTTAATATTCTACATATAAGTGAGATGATAGGGTTTCTTTCCTTCTCTGTCTGACTTATTTCACTTAGCCTAATGCCTTCGAGGTCCATCCATGTTGTTACAAATGGCAAGATTTCTTTTTTATGGCTGAATAATAGTCCATAATATGTACATATATGTATGTATTATGTGTATATATATACACGTATATATATACACACATATATACACATATATATACACATATATATTATATGTATATAATCTGTCTCACATTTTCTTTATTCATCCATCTGTGGAGTTGCTTTCATGTCTTGGCTCTTGAAAATAATGCTGCAATGAACTTGGAGGTGCCTTGGTTTTGGTCATTCTAGTAAGTGTGTAGTGGTATCTTATTGTGTGTTAATTTGCAATTTCCTAATAACATATGATGTTGAACATCTTTTCATATGCTTACTTGCCATCTGTATGTCTTTTCAGGCAAGGTATCTGTTTCCAGGTATTTTACCCATCTTTAAATCAGGTTGTTTATTTTCTTACTGTTGGGTTTTAAGAGTTCTTTGTATATTTTGGGTAAAAGTCCTTTATCAGATAATTATTTTGCAAATGTTTTCTCCCAGTCTGTGGCTTGTCTTCTCATTCTCTTGACATTGTCTTTTGCAGAGCAAACGTTTTGAATTTTAATGAAGTCCAGTATGTCAATTATTTCTTTTAAGGATCATGCCTTTTGTGTTGTATCTAAAAAGTCATTGCTCTATTCAAGGTCATCTAGATTTTCTTCTATGTTATCTTCTAGGAGTTTATAGTTTTGCATTTTACGTTTAGGTCAGTAATTCATTTTGAGTTAAATCTTCAGGGTGTAGGTTTTATGTCTGTCCAGATTCAGTTTTTAGCATGTGATGTCCAGTTGCTCTAGCATGATTTGTTGAAAGGATGTTGGGTATAGTGAAGTCAAAATTCACACAAGAAGAGAAAACATTGAATTGACCTATATCTATTAATAAAATCAAATAAAAATTAATAACCTTTTAAAACACAAAGCACAAAGCCCACATAGGTTCACTGATGAATTCTACCAAATCCAGTATTGATTCATGATAAAAACTCTTAGCAAACTTGGAGTAGAGGGGAACTTCCTCAACTTGATTTAAAAAAAAAAACCCTACAAAAAGATGGAATATCCCTCCATTTAGTTCTTCTTTGATATTTCCCATCAGAGTTTTGTAGTTTTCTTCATATAGATTTTAAACAGATGTGTTAGATTTATACTTAAATATTTAATTTTTTGTGGTGCTAATGTGAATGCACTCTGTTTTTAATTTCAAATTCTACTTCTTCATTGTTTGTATCTAGGTCCAAAGCAATCTCAATCAAAGCCCAGGAGAAGAACAGAATGTTTAATCTGCTACTGTTTGATGAAGTAGTCTATAGATGTCAATTATATCCAGAATGATAGAGCTGTTGAGTTCAGTTGTATCCTTACTGATTTTCTGCTGCTGGAACAGTCCATTTCTGATAGAGAGGCATTGAAGTCTCCAACTATAATAGTGAATTTATTTCTCCTTGCAGTGTCAGTTTTTGCCTCATGTATTTTGACACTCTGCTGTTAGGCACATACACGTTAAGGATTATTATATCTTCTTAAAGTATTGGCTCCTTTATCATTGTGTAATGCCCCTCTTATCTCTGATAATTTTCCTCCTCTGAAATCTGCTCTGTCTGAAAATAATATACCTACTCCTGATTTCTTTTGCTTAGTGTTAGCATGATATATCTTTCTCCATCCCTTTACTTTTAATTTATATGTGTCTTTATATGTAAAGTGTGTTTCTTTTAGACAATATATTGTTGGGTCTTGTTTTTTCATCAGTTCTGACAATCTCTATCTTTTAATTAGCATATTTAGACCATTGACATGTAAGGTGATTATTATATCGTTGGATTAATATTTACTGTATTTGGTACTGTTTTCTGTTTGTTATCCTTGTTCTTTGTTCTTATTTTTGTCTTCTACATTTTTTCTGCCTTTTATGTGGCTTAAATAGAGCATATTTTATGATCCCATTTGTTTCCTTTCTTAGAATATCAATTATACTCATTTTATAAAAGATTTTTTTCAGTATTTGTCCTAGAGTTTGCAATATACATTTACGACTAATCCAAGTCTACTTTCAAATAAAACTATGTTGCTTCATGGGTAGTGCAAGTACCTTATAATAACAAAATATTCCTAGTTCCTCCCTCCCATCCCTTGTATCATTGCTATCATTTCCCTTATACCTAAGCATAATATACTCTTATGTATGGATTTATCCAAAGTATGCATGGCTGGCTCAACATTTAAAAATCAATTAATGTAATCTGTCACATTTCACTTACACATAAGCATACATGTATACTTATGTATATATACACATACACATATAATCAAGTACTTTGTTGCTATATTATTTTGTATAAACTTATCTGTTAAATCAATTAAGATAAGAAAAACAAAAGTTTCTATTTTACTTTCACTTATTCTCCAGTGCTCTTCCTTTCTTTATTTAGATCTTAGATTCTCACCTGTATAGTTTCCTTCTCTCTGAAGAAATTCTTTTAACATTTCTGAGAAAGTTTATCTTTCTCCCTCATTTTTGAAGGATAGTCTTGAAGGGTATGGAATTTTAGTTGTTTTTTTTAAAATTTCAACACTAAATATTTCACTCCACTCTCTTCTTTGTTGCATGGTTTCTGAGAAGTTGATGTAATTCTTATCTTTGCTTCTCTATATAGGTAAGTTGTTTTCTTCCTCTGGCTTCTTTCAAGAATTTTTCTTTATCGTTGATCTTCTGGAGTTTGAATATTATATGCCTAGGCTTAGTTTTTTGTTGATGTTTTCGTTTTGTTTTGTTTTTTGTTGTTGTTTTTTTCATTTATTCTGTTTTATGTTCTTTGAGTTTCCTCTATCTGTGGTTTGGTATCTGACATTATTTTGGGGAATTCTTAGTCATTATTGCTTCAAACAGTGCTTTTGTTCCTTTCTCCCTTTATTCTCTTTCTGGTGTTCCCATTACACATATGTTACACCTTGTAGTTGTCCATAGTTCTTGAATATTCTGTTCTAATTTTTCCCCAGTCTTTGCTTTTCAATTTTAGAAGTTTCTGTTGTCGTATCCTCAAGCTCAGAGACTTTCCTCAGATTGTTCCCATCTACTAATGAGTACATCAAAAGCATTCTTCATGTCTGTATCAGTGTTTTTGATCTCTAGCATTTCTTTTAGATTCTTTCTTGGAATTTCCATTTCTCTGAATACATTATCTATCTGTTCTTGCATATTATGTATTTTTGCCATTAAAGCCATTAGCATATTAATCACAGTTTTTAAAAATTCCTGGTCTGACAATTCCAACATTCCTGCCATATCTGACTCTGATTCTGGTGCTTATTCAATCGCTTCAAACAGTATTTTTTGCCTTTTAGTATACTTGGCAATTTTGTTGTTGTTGTTGTTGAAAGGAAGACATGATGTATGGGATAAAAAGAACTATGGTAAATAGACCTTTAGTAATTTAACAACGAGGTATAGGGGGAGAGAGGGAAAGCATTCCTTAGCCCTATGATTAGGCCTCAGTCTTTTGGTGACCCTGTGGCCCTGGATCATGAACTTCACTAGTGCTTCTCCTTCCTTCCCTCCCCCCTTAGGTGGGACACTTTGGCTGGAGGGGGCTGGAGTTGAGTATTTTCCTTCTCCCACATGGAAAGCTAGAGGAAGCTGGAGTTGAGTATTTCACTTTCCCAGGTAGGTTAGGTTCTGATAAACCCTACCATGTTAAGCTCTGGTAAAAATTGTTTCTCCTGAGTGTAGGCCTTGTTAAGAACAGAATGCTCTGGTATATTTCAAAATGGTTCCTTTTCCTCTTTCCCCACTGGAAGCACAAGGGGATCGTTCTCCAATATTCACTGTGAAGACCTGGTAGAGCACCTGGAGGTAAAACTCACAAAAGTGTAGAATATAACTGGGTCTTCCTGGAATTTTTAAGTTTGAGTTGTCCACGGCGAGCCTTCACTAGTTTGTAAATTATAGTTTAAATTTTCCTGCCTTGGCACTGGTTGCCATAGAAGTTCCTGCTCATGAGTTTCTGCTCTTGTAATTTGTGAATCTCTGTATCCACCTGTCCTTCTCTCCAATACTTGGAGCATGGATTTGCTATGTGACCTCACTTCTCTGATGCATCCAAGAAGAGTTATTGAGTTTTCAGTTTGTTCAGATTTTAAATTGTTGTTGTTAGAAGACAGTGACAATTTCTAAACTCCTTACATGCTGGACTGGAAACCAGAAGTCTGCTATATACATTTGTTTCTTTTTCTTATCTCTCTACCTAGGATTACTAGGATGATGTTGAATATAAGGGTAATAGGTATTTCTGTCTTGTTCTTGAACTCAGAAGAAAGCATTCAGTGTTTCAGCATTAATAATGATGTTTGCTGTAGGTGTATGATCAAAATATGAAATATTCTCTTGTTCCTAGCTTGCTGAGAGTTCTTTTTTTAAAAATCATGAATGAATATCGAATATTATAAAGTGCTTTATCTGCATCTATGGTGATGATCATATGATTTTTCACCTTTTTCATATAAGGTACATCATATTGATTGGTCTTTGAATCTTTAAGCAATTTTGTGTTCCTGGAATAAGTCCCACTTGGTCCTTTTTATATATTCATGGATTAAATTTATTAATATTTTGTTGAGGATTTTTGCATCTATGTTTATGACAGAGATTGGTCTGTAGATTTCTTATAATATACTTGTCAAGGTTTTGCTAGCTTTATAAAATGAATTGGGCAGTGTTTCTTCTTTCTCTATTCTCTGAAGAGTTTGTACAATATTGGTACAATTTCTTCCTTGAATGTTCAGAAAAATTCACCAGTGCAGCAATCAGGGCCTAGAGCACCTCCATGGGAAGGCTTTTAATCATAAATTAAATGTCTTTAGTAGATAAAGAACTATTTTGGTTTTCTATTTTAATAAGTGTTTTTTAAAAGAAATGTTTCTTTTTTATCTAAATTTTCAAATTTATTAGCATAAAGTTGTTCAATCCATTTTATTATTATAGTATCTATAGTAATATATAGTGATGTCTCCTTTTTCATTACTAATGTTAATAATTTGTTTTCCCTGTTACTTGATCAGTCTTGCTGAAGGTTTATTAATTTCATTAATTTTTTCAAAGAATCATCTTTTAGTTTTATTTTGTTCTCTATTTTACTACAGTTGTCTATTTCATTGACTTATGCTTTCAGATATTTTTTCATCATCCCTGTCTGGGGGTTTATTTGGTGTACTTCTTCTAGATTAAGATGGAGCTTAGGTAATTTATTTTCAACCTTTCTGCTTTGGTAACATTTGCATTTTAAGTTTTAATAACTGCATTATCTGACATAAAAATTTTCAGATGTCAGATTTTCATTATAATTACATTCAAAATATTATCTAATATTCATTGTGATTAATTTTTTGTGCCATAGATTAGTTAAGTGTGTTGTTTAAATCCTGATTTGGTGATTTTCTAGTTATCTTCCTAGTACCTATTTCTATTTTGATTCCATTGTGGTCAGAAATTATACTCTCCATGATTTCAGTTTTTGAAATTTGCTTAGACTTGCTTTATCCCTCAACATGTGGTCTATTTGAGTAATTTCCATATGCACTTGAACAGAATGTATATTATACAGTTATTGGGGGGTAGAGTTTGATATATGTCAATTAGTTAATGTAAGTTGATCATATTGCTTATTCTGTATTTTTGTTGATTTTTCTCTTATTCTACTGAGGAGCTATGTTAAAATCTCAGCTATGATTGGGGATATGCCTAATTTTTTATGGAGACATGCTTTGGTTTATCTTATTGATTTTACTAGTTTTAGGATTGTTAGCATGATCCTTTTATCATTATTCAGTGTCCTTCCTTATCTCTATTGATATGGCTTGCCTTAAAGTATATTTATCTGATATTAATATATCTATACCAGCTTTTTTTTTTTTTTGGCTAGTGTTTGTATGATATACTCCTTTTTATCTATTTACTTTTAATCTTTTTGTGTCCTATATTTAATGTTTCTCCGTTATAAACAACCTAAAGTTGGGTTCTGATTTTCATCCCACTTTGACTATCTTTTTAAAATTTGTCATATTTAGCCCATTTATATTAATATAATTCCTGATATTTTATTTTAAGTCTACCATTTTTAATGTATTTTCTGTTTTCCCTGTCCATCTTGTTTTTGTTTCTTTATTTCTCAGTTTTTGTCTTATTTATTAATCATGTATTTTTTTATTATTTTATTTTTCCTTCTCTATGACCTTATTGATACACGGTCTTTTATGATTCTTTTAGTGGTTATCCAGCTTTCCATTTTGAACTGCTTGATTATACTGCTTTGCAGGGAGTAGTTAAGGGCTCAAAGCACTCATCAGCTACTTGTGTATATCTTTGAAACTATGATAAGCATGCTACATTGAGATAGAATTTAAGAGAGTTCTCTTTGTGTTCACTGTCAGCAGAGTGGGCTCTGGGACACCTGTGTTTTAGGTCTGTGTCACAAAATATGATCTTAAATAAATCACTTTCCTTACCTAGGCTTCAGTTTCTCTGTTTATAGCATGGGGGTGTTGACCAGTAAATTTTCCAGTAGCTTTTTTAACTTTGATATTCTCTTATTCTAAAAGAGAGATGTCATGGCTTCCTATTATACCTTATAAAAATCTATGACACCCTCTTTTGTCTTTAGTAGAAGATGGTATTTAAGGTGAGAGTTTCAGCCATTTTGACCAGCCAGAAGAAGCTAGAAGGGTAGTGGGCAATTTCTTCCTACCCAACAGCTGGGATGAGAATGGGATGCAACTTTACTGGCTGGACACTACTTGTCCCAAAGCTGTTGCAGTAAGAGATGCTGGGACACCTGACAGAAGCCAGCAGAGGTGAGAATTCCTACCACATCAGTCAGTCTCCTGGGTCTCTGCCTGTAGGGTCTGTTGGAAACAAGAGTGCCGTGTGGCTGACAGGGTCTTGGTGCTTCAGCTGGTGTCAGACCTGAGCCTCCGAGGTGAGAGAGCCCAGTTCAGGACATTGGACTACCAGAGACCTCCCAGCCCCACATAATATCAATCAGCGAGAGCTCTCCCAGATATCTCCATTTCAACACTAAGACCCAGCTCCACTTAAGGACCAGCAAGCTCCAGTGCTGGACACCCCATGCCGAACAACCAGAAAGACAGGAACACAACCCCACCCATTAGCAGAGAGGCTGCTTAAACTCATAATAAGTTCACAGACACCCCAAAACACACCACCGGATGGGTTCCTGCCCACCAGAAAGACAAGATCCAGCCTCATCCACCAGAACACAGGCACCAGTCCCCTCCACCAGGAAGCCTACACAACCCACTGAAACAACCTTACCCACTGGGGGCAGACACCAAAAACAATGGGAACTATGAACCTGCAGCCTGTGAAAAGGAAACCCCAAACAGTAAGTTAAGCAAAATGAGAAGACAGAGAAATACGCAACAGATGCAGCCTGTGAAAAGGAGACCCCAAACAGTAAGTTAAGCAAAATGAGAAGACAGAAAAATACACAGCAGATAAAGGAGCAAGGTAAAAACCCACCAGCCCAAACAAATGAAGAGAAAATAGGCAGTCTACCTGAAAAAGAATTCAGAGTAATGATAGTAAAGATGATCCAAAATCTTGAAAACAGAATGGACAAAATACAAGGAACTTTTAACAAGGATGTAGAAGAACTAAAGAGCAAACAAACAATGATGAACAACACAATAAATGAAATTAAAACTTCTCTAGAAGGAATCAATAGCAGAATAACTGAGGCAGAAGAACGGATAAGTGACCTGGAAGATAAAATAATGGAAATCACTGCCACAGAGCAGAATAAAGAAAAAAGAATAAAAAGTATTGAGGACAGTCTCAGAGACCTCTGGGACAACATTAAACGCACCAACATTCGAATTATAGAGGTCCCAGAAGAAGAAGAAAAAAAGAAAGGGTCTGACAAAATATTTGAAGAGATTATAGTTGAAAACTTCCCTTACATGGGAAAAGAAATAGTCAGTCAAGTCCAGGAGGTGCAGAGAATCCCATACAGGATAAATCCAAGGAGAAACACGCCAAGACACATATTAATCAAAGTATCAAAAATTAAATACAGAGAAAAAATATTAAAAGCAGCAAGGGAAAAGCAACAAATAACATACAAGGGAATCCCCATAATGTTAACAGCTGATCTTTCAGCAGAAACACTGCAAGCCAGAAGGGAGTGGCAGGACACATTTAAAGTGATGAAAGGGAAAAACCTACAACCAAGATTGCTCCACCCAGCAAGGATCTCATTCAGATTCGAAGGAGAAATCAAAAGCTTTAGAGACAAGCAAAAGTTAAGAGAATACAACACCACCAAACGAGCTGTACAACAAATGCTAAAGGAACTTCTCTAGGTAGGAAACACAAGAGAAGGAAAAGACCTACAAAAACAAACCCAAAACAATTAAGAAAATGGTAATAGGAACATACATATTGATAAGTACCTTAAATGTAAATGGATTAAGTGCTCCAACCAAAAGACATAGACTGGCTGAATGGATACAAAAACAAGACCTGTATACATGCTGTCTACAAGAGACCCACTTCGGACATAGGGACACATACAGACTGACAGTGAGGGGATGGAAAAAGATATTCCATGCAAATGGAAATCAAAAGAAAGCTGGAGTAACAATTCTCATATCAGACAAAATAAACTTTAAAATAAAGATTATTACAAGAGACAAAGAAGGACACTACATAATGATCAAGGGATCAATCCAAGAAGAAGATATAACAATTGTAAAAATTTATGCACCCAACATAGGAGCACCTCAATACATAAGGCAAATTCTAACAGCCATAAAAGGGGAAATCGAAAGTAACACAATAATAGTAGGGGACTTTAACACCCCGCTTTCACCAAAGGACAGATCACCAAAATGAAAATAAATAAGGAAACAGAAGCTTTAAACGACACAGTAGACAAGATGGACTTAATTGATATTTATAGGACATTCCATCCAGAAACAACAGAATACGCTTTCTTCTCAAGGGCTCATGGAACATTCTCCAGGATAGATCATATTTGGGGTCACAAATCAAGCCTCAGTAAATTTAAGAAAATTGAAATCATATCAAGTATCTTTTCCGAACGCAACAGTATGAGACTAGATATCAATTACAGGAAAAAAACTGTAAAAAAATGCAAACATATGGAGGCTAAACAATCTCTACTAAATAACCAAGAGATCACTGAAGTAATCAAAGAGGAAATTAAAAAATAGCTAGAAACAAATGACAATGAAAACACGACAACCCAAAACCTATGGGATGCAGCAAAAGCAGTTCTAAGAGGGAAGTTTATAGCAATACAATCCTACCTCAAGAAACAAGAAACATCTCAAATAAACAACCTAACCTTACACCTAAAGCAATTAGAGAAAGAAGAACAAAAAAACCCCAAAGTTGGCAGAAGGAAAGAAATCATAATGATCAGATCAGAAATAAATGAAAAAGAAATAAAGGAAGCAATAGCAAAGATCAATAAAACTAAAAGCTGGTTCTTTGAGAAGATAAACAAAATGGATAAACCGTTAGCCAGACTCAAGAAAAAAAGGAGGAAGACTCAAATCAACAGAATTAGAAATGAAAAAGGAGAAGTAACAACTGACATTGCAGAAATACAAAAGATCATGAGAGATTACTACAAGCAACTATGTGCCAATAAAATGGACAACCTGGAAAAAATGGACAAATTCTTAGAAAAGCACAACCTTCCAAGGCTGAACCAGGAAGAAATAGAAAATATGAACAGACCAATCACAAGCACTGAAATTGAGACTGTGACTAAAAATCCTCCAACAAACCAAAGCCCAGGACCAGATGGCTTCACAGGCGAATTCTATCAAACATTTAGAGAAGAGCTAACACCTATCCTTCTCAAACTCTTCCAAAATATGGCAGAGGGAGGAACACTCCCCAACTCATTCTACGAGGGCACCATCACCCTGATACCAAAACCAGACAAAGATGTCACAAAGAAAGAAAACTAAAGGCCAATATCACTGATGAACATAGATGCAAAAATCCTCAACAAAATACTAGCAAACGGAATCCAACAGCAAATTAAAAGGATCGTACACCATGATCAAGTGGGGTTTATCCCAGGAATGCAAGGATTCTTCAATATACGCAAATCAATCAATATGATACACCATATTAACAAATTGAAGGATAAAAACCATATAATCATCTCAATAGATGCAAAAAAAGCTTTTGAGAAATTCAACACCCATTTATGATAAAAATTCTCCAGAAAGTGGGCATAGAGGGAACCTACCTCAACATAATAAAGGCCATACATGACAAACCCACAGCCAACATCATTCTCAATGGAGAAAAACTGAAACCATTTCCTCTAAGATCAGGAACAAAACAAGGTTTCCCACTCTCACCACTATTATTCAACATAGTTTTGGAGGTTTTAACCACAGCAATCAGAGAAGAAAAAGAAATAAAAGGAATCCAAACTGGAAAAGAAGAAGTAAAACTGTCAATATTTGCAGATGACATGATACTATACGTAGAGAATCCTAAAGATGCTACCAGAAAACTACTAGCGCTAATCAATGAATCTGGCAAAGTAGCAGGATACAAAATTAATGCACAGAAATCTCTTGCATTCCTATACACTAACGCTGAAGGATCTGAAAGAGAAATTAAGGAAACACATTGACCATTGCAACAAAAAGAATAAAATACCTAGGAATAAACCTACCTAAGGAGACAAAAGGCCTGTATGCAGAAAACTATAAGACACTGATGAAAGAAATTAAAGACGATAGAAACAGATGGAGAGATATACCATGTTCTTGCATTGGAAGAATCAACAATGTGAAAATGACTATACTACCCAAAGCAATCTACAAATTCAGTGCAGTCCCTATCAAACTACCAATGGCATTTTTCACAGAACTAGAGCAAAAAATTTCACAATTTGTATGGAAACACAAAAGACCCCGAATAGCCAAAGCGATCTTGAGAAAGAAAAACGGAACTGGAGATACTGGCACAAAAACAGAAATACAGATCAATGGAACAGGATAGAAAGACCAGAGATAAACCCATGCATGTATGGTCACATTATCTTTGATAAAGAAGGCAAGAATATGCAATGGAGAAAAGACAGCCTCTTCAATAAGTGGTGCTGGGAAAACTGGACAGGTACATGTAAAAGAATGAAATTAGAACACTTCCTAACACCATACACAAAAGTAAACTCAGAATGGATTAAAGACCTAAATATAAGGCCAGACACTATAAGACTCTTAGAGGAAAACATAGGCAGAACACTCTCTGACCTAAATCACAGCAAGATCCTTTTTGACCCACCTCCTAGAGAAATGGAAATAAAAACAAAAATAAACAAATGGGACCTAATGAAACTTAAAAGCTTTTGCACAGCAAAGGAAACCATAAACAAGATGAAAAGACAACCCTCAGAATGGGAGAAAATGTTTGCAAACGAAGCAACTGACAAAGGTTTAATCTCCAAAATATACAAACAGCTCATGCAGCTCAATATCAAAAAAAAAAGAAACAAGCCAATCAAAAAATGGGCAGAAGACCTGAATAGACATTTCTCCAAAGAAGACATACAGATTGCCAAGAAACACATGAAAGGATGCTCAACGTCACTAATCATTAGAGAAATGCAAATCAGAACTTCAATGAGGTATCACCTCACACCAGTCAGAACGGCCATCATCAAAAAATCTACAAACAGTAAATGCTGGAGAGGGTGTGGAGAAAAGGGAACCCTCTTGCACTGTGGGTAGAAATGTAAATCGATACAGTCACTATGGAGAACAGTATAGAGGGTCCTTAAAAAACTAAAAATAGAACTACCGTACGACCCAACAATCCCCCTAGTGGGTATATACCCTGAGAAAACCATAATTCAAAAAGAAACATGCACCCCAATGTCCATTGCAGCACTATTTACAATAGCCAGGACATGGAAGCAACCTAAATGTCCATCGACAGATGAATGGATAAAGAAGATGTGGCACATATATACAATGGAATATTACTCAGCCATAGAAAGAAACGAAATTGAGTTATTTGTAGTGAGGTGGATGGACCTAGAGTGTGTCATACAGAGTGAAGTAAGTCAGAAAGAGAAAAACAAATACCGTATGCTAACACATATATAAGGAACCGAAAAAATAAATGGTTTTGATGAACCTAGGGGCAGGACAGGAATAAAGACACAGTTGTAGAGAATAGACTTGAGGACATGGGGAGGGGGAAGGGTAAGGTGGGACAATGTGAGAGAGTGGCATTTACATATATACACTACCAAATGTAAAATAGATAGCTAGGGAAGCAGCTGCTTAGCACAGGGAGATCAGCTCGGTGCTTTTTGACCACCTAGAGGGGTGGGATAGGGAGGGTGGGAGGGAAGTGCAAGAGGGAGGGGATATGGGGGCATATGTATACCTATAGCTGATTCACTTTGTTATACAGCAGAAACTAACACATCATTGTAAAGCATTTATACTCCAATAAAGATGTTAAAAAAAACCCTGACATTCAAAATCCTTTATGAAGATTAGTTGCCCCATGCCCCTATGAAAAGCCAAAGTATTAATATGAAATTAATGGAAAAACCCCTAAAGTATCTTTTAAAAAAGGAACTGGTAGAGAATGATTTTCTGTGATAACATTATTTTGAAAAGTATATTGTAGTTCTGCTTCTGCCATAAATGTGTAAGTGGTAGTAGACTCAATCTACTAATATAAACAAGAGATCTTGATCAGCTATATGTGGCAACTGTTTTAAGAAGTTAGAAAGCAGGAAGCAGGAGACTATAATCTATGAGGGAAGGAAAACAAACTGAGCCCTAATTATCCTGGCTTTCTACCTGGTGGCATTTAGCAGACCCTGATGCAAGGAGAGCCAACCCAAGTACTATAAGGCAACCTCACTGACCTGAACAATCAGGGGTCAGAGTTTGGGGAAACTGTAGTGGCTGTAATTTGCAGGGGGGATGCTGAGAGTGAAGAAAGCTGTACAGAGAAAGAACTCCACAAGTCTTGTCAGGAGTTCTCTTGAGTTTTTGCTGAATACTAATACTATTGGGTTGGCCAAAAAGTTCTTTTGGGTTTTTCCGTAAGCGCTTATGGAAAACCCGAATGAACTTTTTGGCCAACCCAATACATGAATAGAGTATGACTACAAGAAGCTTGGCAAAGAACAACTACCTGGAAGAGAAAAACTAGTAAACTGCAAAACTATCATGGTTCATACATGATAGGGATACATTTAAGTTTCAACTTTCTCCAGTGCAATGTCTTCGTTAAACACCCAGGGCATTCAGTGGAGACCCAGAAAAGCCGTATCTTTGGAATAAGGATAAATTAGCCCTAGAGTAAATGGTACTCTATCCCCACCATAACAAAGCTTAAAAAGAAACCTCAAAATGATCAGATGATCTGTGAGTAAATGAATACCCACCAGAAGAAAATTCATACTATTTAAAGGAAAAGAACAAATTCCAGACACTCAGCAATATAATATACTTGTTGCCCAATATACAATAAAATACTAGACATATGAAGAAGCAAAAATCAGTCAATAGAAAGAGACTAAGAAATTACACAGATAATATTAGAATTAGCAGATAATGACTTTAAAATTACCATATAGATATACTCAAGGATTGAAGGAAAATATGAACATATTGAAGAGAGAAATGGAAACAATAAAATAAAAAATTTAGAAATCCAAAAAGTGAAAAATACAATATCTGAAAATTAAAAAAAATACTTGAAGAATTTAAATGCAAATAATTAGCTGTACATTAAAAGATTAGTTAAACTAAAGACAGGGTAATAGAAACCATCCAGACTGGAGCACAGAGAGAAAAAAGGCAGGGAAAAATAAATAAATAAACAGAGCCTCATAGCTTTTAAGAACTAATGGTGTATCATGTGCAATTAGAGTACCTAGAGAGGATAGACCAGATTTATATATATATATATATATATACATATATATATATATATATATTTTAAGACAAAATGGCTGAAAAAATTCCAGATTTGTCAAAA
Source organism: Eubalaena glacialis (assembly GCF_028564815.1). NCBI lineage: Eukaryota > Metazoa > Chordata > Mammalia > Artiodactyla > Balaenidae > Eubalaena > Eubalaena glacialis. The sequence continues at coordinate 81,669,619 of NC_083725.1, read as the reverse complement.
ACATAAATCTCTAGGTCCAAGAAGGATAAACACAAAGAAAAATGTATATCAAAGGACACCAAAATAAAATTGGTGAAAACTAATGAAAGAGAATCTTAAAAGTGGCCAAAGATACACTGTTTATAGTGGGACAAAGATAGAAATTATCCCTGACTTCACATCAGAAAAAATACAAGTCAGAGACATTGCAGTGGTGTCTTTTGGAGTCCTAAAAGAAAAAAAGTAACCTTGAATTCTATATTTATTAAAAATATTCTTCACCTGAATATTCACCTGAATTTCACCTGAAGGTGAAATACAGGCATTTCAGACAAACAAAGTTTGGAGAATTTACTGCCAACAAGTTTTCTCTATGGAAAATTTTAATGAAATTTTGTCAGGCTAAAGGAAAATAATTCTAGATGATAACTTAGGTTTTTAAAAAGAAATGAAGAGTACTGAAAATGGTAAATCTGAAGGCATTTTCTAATAGTTTCTAATAATTAATTTAGCTATAATTTGCTCTATAGCAAAAACAGTAACAATGTATTATGGAGTTTAAAACATGTAAAAGTAGTATGTATGACAACAATAGCACAAAAGATGGAGCATTTTTAAGTTTCTTACATTGTACCTGAAATGGTATATTACTTGATGATAGACTGTTGTAAGTTAAAGATACATATTATAAATTCTTGACCAACCAATAAGATAATGAAATAAAGAGGTATAACTGATAAAGCAATAGAGGAGATAAATTAATTCCAAAAAGTTGAATTAATTAAAAGACAAGGAAATAGGATAAAAGGAACAAAGTACAGATGAAAAATATAGAAAAAATAGCAAAATGGTAGACTTAAACTCTATTAACAATAATTACATTAAATGTAAATGGACTAATTGTACTAACTATGAAAGGTAGAGATTATCAAATTGGATTAAAAAAAAGAATCAATTAATATACTGACTACAAGAAACAGTAAATATAAAGATGTAGATAGGTTTGAAGTAAAAGGATGGGTGAAGATACACCATGCAAACACTAATGATAAGAAAGCTGAAGTGGTTATGTTAATATAAAAGTAGACTGCAGAAAAAGGAATATTATCAGAGATCAAAAAGATATTTCATAATGATTAAAGAGCTAGGTCATCAAGAAGACATAACGTTTCTAAATGTATATGCATCTAAAAACAGAGGCTCAAAATACATGAAGCAAAAGTTGACAGACTGAAAGAAAAAAAAGACAAGTCTCCCACCTAATTATTGTTGGAGATTTCAATACTCCTCTTTCAGAATTTGAAAAAAAAAAAAGACAGAAAATCCATAAGAATATAGAAGACCTGAACAACATTATCCAGCAATTTGACCTAATTGACACTGATAGAGTACTACACTCAAAAACTGCAGAATAGGGGGCTTCCCTGGTGGCGCAGTGGTTGAGAATCTGCCTGCTAATGCAGGGGACACGGGTTCGAGCCCTGGTCTGGGAAGATCCCACATGCCGCGGAGCAACGAGACCCATGAGCCACAACTACTGAGCCTGCGCGTCTGGAGCCTGTGCCCCGCAACAAGAGAGGCCATGATAGTGAGAGGCCCGCGCACCGCAATAAAGAGTGGCCCACGCTTGCCACAACTAGAGAAAGCCCTCGCACAGAAACAAAGACCCAACACAGCCAAAAAAATAAATAAATAAATAAAACAAAAAAAACAAAACTGCAGAATAGTTATTCTTTTCAAGTGTGTATGCAAATCTCACTAGATAAAGCATATGCTAGGCCATAAAACAAGTCTGAATAAACATAAAAGGACTGAAATTATGTACAGTATATTCCTTGTTCTCAATGGAAATAAATTACAAATAGATAACAAAAGGAAAATTTTTTAAATCTCAAATGTTTGGCAACTAAACCACATACATATAACTAAACCATATAACAAAGAAAAAGAACAAGGAAAATTGTAAAATATATTAAACTGAATGATAATGAAAACATAACCTAACAAAATATGTGGGATAAAATTAAAACAGTACTTTGAGGGAAATTCATAGCTTTCAATATTTATATTAAAAGTAATAAAGGATGAAAGTGACCGGTAGATTCAAGGCAAATCCAATAAAATCCAAGGTGTTTTTTTGGGAGGAGGCGGGCAAGCTGATTCTAAAATTCAAATGGAAATGCAAAGGACCAAGGAGAACCAAAACAAATTTGAAATAGAAGAACAAACATGGAGGACTAATTCTATGTGATTGCAAGACTTACTGTAAAGCTCAGTAATCAAAACAGTTTGGTATTGGTATAAGGATAATGAATTGATCAGTAAAACAGAACAGAGAATCCAGAAATAGACCTATGCACACGAAATAACAGAATGGATCACAGATCTAAAATAAAAGTAAAACATAAAGCTTCTAGAAGAAAATATAGAATACTTTGTGATCTTGGTGTAGGTAAAGATTTCTTAGATGAAAACACTAATCATAAAGAAAAAACCTTGATAATTGGATAATATCAAATTAAGAAACAATGGATCCTCAAAAGATACATTGTGAAAATAAAGAGGCATACTGCAGACTAGGTAAAAATATTCACAATACATATAAATATATAAAAGATATGTACCTGTTTATATTCATAAATAACTTATGTATATGTAATATATAATAAATTATATATATTATATATATAATTGTATAAATATGTAATTTATAAAGCATATATAAATATAAATAACTTAAAACTCACTAAGAAAAAGACAAATGATTAAATATAAAAATGGGTAAAATATTTGAACAACACTTCACAAAAGTAGATATACACACGGTCAATAAGCACATGAAAGTATATTTTATTCTTTAGTCATTGAGGAAATGTAAATGTAAGTTAAAACCACACTGAGATACCACTATACACTCACTAGAATGACTAAAATTAAAGTAGTAATGCTAAGAAGTGTTCATGAGGGTATAAAGCAACTAGATCTCTTACGCATTGTTGGTGGAAGTGTAAAATGATACAGATACTTTGGAAAACTTTTTGGCAGTTTCTTATAAAGTCAGGCCTATAACAACCCCACGTTTAGAAGAAATTCCATTTTTAGAGGGAAAAAAGAGATGTATATTTATAAAAAAACTTATGAATGAATTTTCATAATAGCCCCAAAGTGGGAGAAAACCGCATGTCCAAAAACAGATGAATGGATAAACAATTTGTGGTGTATTTATACAATGGAAATCTACCCATTAACAAAAAGGACCAAAGTACTAATACATCCTGCAACATGGTTGAATCTCGAAAATTTTATGCTATTTGGAAGGATTCATATCCAAAAATTACATACTGTATACTTTCATTTTTATAAAATTCAAGAGTAGGCAAAATTATTCTATAGCAATGGAAGTCAGATCGGTGGTTGCCTGGGTTAGGATTATGGATAAATGACTGAAAGGGAACATACAATAACTTTTTGGAAATGTTCTATATTTTCTTTGTGGTGGCAGCTACATGAATGTGTAATTTGACAAAATTGATCAAATACACATTTAAGATGGGTGCATTTATTATATGATATATATTAAATTATTTATCAATATAGTTAATAAAAAAGTAGTTCTGTCACTCCTTAACACACACAAAGTGATCTTCTTTAGTATATTAAAGAATTTGTTTTAGTACTTACTATGTGCAGAGCTTAAGTAATATGGAAGAACACAAAGTGGTATTGAAAACATTCCCTGACCATCAAGGAACTTAATATTTAGTTAGGTAATATAGTATGAACTTGACCATATATCTAGTCATATGGTGGTAAAATTGATAAGTAATAGCAGTGGTAGATGTAGAAGAAAGAGTTATGAAATTGAGTTAATGAGTTGATACATGAAAAAAATGTAAAAAATACAGTGCCTGAGAGATAATATGTGCTCAGCAAGTGCTACCTTGCTTTTCAGAGGATGAGAATTTATGCTTCAAGTGGTAAATCAAGGCATAATTGAGGAGGTGGTATTTAATGCAGGCAGCACAGAATAGGAAGGTTTTTCATAAGCATTAAGAAGTGGGGAGACATTAGTATCAGGAGGATGTCATGATCAAAGGTGTGGAAGTGAAAAAACACAAGACATGTACAGAAGAGGGAGGTATGTTTGGTGAATTCATTTGAACAGAATGAAGAGTTTCAGGTAGCAAAAATAATAGGAGATGAATCACTAGGGCCAGATTATGGAGGACCCTTAAAACCAACTTGAGTATAACCTTATCTTAAATTGATCTCTTATGGATTGCCAATACATAAATAAAACATGTAAGAAGGGATATTTTATCAGTAAAAACTAATTGTGTAATTTTATTTTATAATTTTAAATATAAAGTCAACTGACCAGAACAGTGAAGCTGTTTTGATGAACACGAAACTGAAATCGGGGCTTGTTGATCTTAGATGGGAGTTGTTGTTATTGTTTTTAATGACCTTAAGCTTCTACCTTATTTCTGCTGTATTTTCTTTTGGTTGTATCATGTTCAGAAAATCCTAATTCAGATAGCTAAATAATTGTAAATATCAGTCCTATAGTATTTTACCTTAACATTGTTGCATGTCTTTCAATATAGCAAGAGGTTTATTTCAAGGTTTGCGTAATAAATGTTTTACTCTGGTAGTACAAGTTAATGCATTGGTGATTTTCAGTGTGTTAAACTTTGGAACATAACACATTTGAACGTGTATGACAGTTTTTGTTACAGTTTTCTTGTTGTTTAGTTATTTTTGGTAAGTTACAACTGGCAGAAACCCAACTCAAATAGTGTAAGCAAACACAGGAATATATTGGCTTACGTTATCAAGAATCCCAGGAGCATAATTTGGCTTTAGCTCTTTGGGGAATGTAAGTATGCTAACATGATGTAAAGATTGTTTTTTCCCTCTATCTTTTCCTATCTGCTTCTCTCTACTTTTCTTAGTATTTTTGGCTTCATTCATTCTTATTGCATACAGACTCTCTCCATGTGCCAGGGAGAATGGCCATGACGATTGATCCCAGGCCCACATGCTTATAGCTTTCAACTTGAGCATAAGAGAGCCTTTCCAGATAGTTCCAGGAGAGAATTCTGACTGGGTCAAATTTCTCTGAGTGGCTGGGGGGAGCAGTAGGAAGCAGACGGCAAAGCCCTGTGATTGACAACTCCATCAGGACAATAGTGGCATTCAGCACTATTTCCCCAAAGAAATCAAAAGAAGGAGTATAGGACACAGTGGGCACACAAAAATTATTGTTTCCACAGTTCTATAAAGTTTTTAAAAAGCAGTTAAATATGTATATGAAAGAGTAAAAATGAAGTCGACCATTCGTAGAACCCAAAGAGCAGTGTCCCATGTCATATGGTTTGAATACCTTAGCCTCTGGCAATGGAGCAGCAGAAAATAGTGTCAGGCTGCACACTTACTTCTTGTACATGAAATAAAATATAATTTGGAAGGAATTACTTTTTGAGTTCAAGAGTATTTTTAAGCAGCATCTTAGCTATTCCTCAGTGGATGACTTCAGGAAAAGAAAGCTCTTAGTTCAAAAAAGATAAGGCATTATGGAAAATGAAATATGGAGGAACAGGAAGACCAGCGTAATGGAGTATGTATGGGAGAATTGGCTGTTGAACACTATTTACTTTCACTGCAATACCTCGAATTTTTAGCACCCTTCTCTAAAGAACTAGAGTGCTTCACTTCATATCTGAAGCAATTAATAATAGATGTAATTATTCATTTTCTATTATTGAGTGCTGCATCATAGAGAATAAAACTGATGTTCAAATAATGATTTAAATAGTCATTTCAGTAAAACCAGCACTGAACTCGAGTCAGGGCTCTGTCACCAACTGTTTGGCCTTGGGCAAGGCAAGTGACTTCCTTATCTTGACTCTGTTTCCTCATTTCTGAAATGGGGTTTTGGTCTTAGTGATCATTGAAGTCTCAGCTACAGCAGGAGGCTGTGAGCCTCTGATTTACTTGCTGGATATTTCCCTCTTTTTCTATATTGGCATTGGTAGCAGTTGTACTTTGATAGATATGGGAGAGGAATTTGGTTTTGAATGATCCTTCTGATATTGTTTTAGGTGTTAAGCAGCTTTGGAAAGCAGATGAAAGAGATATACCTCTTACCTGCACATATAGAACAATGTGACTTCCATGAATGTATGTTAAGTGCCAGTTTTAAGGGGTCCCTATAAAAAATTATCAGACTTTGGTAGATCAAAACAGTGCAAAGAGAGAATATTGCACCCTGTGTGATGATGTCTATATGTGTATTTCCGGCAGCTTTCAAATGTGGGGTTTTCTCTCCCTCATGAACATGTCAAAATCTTGCATCTAACAGTTCTAATGACATTTTCAATAGCTCCCATTGACACACACACACAGAGACACTCACAGTATATTATCTAGTAAAGTGGTTGTGGAATTAACGTTTTTCCTGGAAGGAATATATCTGATTTAATGACCAAATCGTTTTAAAGCAGCACAACAGAATTTCACAGGAACTAAATCTATTTCTTCACACCGATCATGCGTGTTTTACTCAAGCATTGAGTCATTAGCATGTTTATAATGGTTCTAATTTAGCACAACATTTTCTGAATTTTATCCTTGAGTCATTTACAAATTGTTCATATTGAATAAACAAAGGAAACAGATTGCATTTTATACTTAGTAATTTATCTGAAAGAAGAGGGGAGGGTTAATTGTTTGAAAGTTTTGGTCTGTTTGGGGAAGTGAGCCTGCTTTTTCATTGCTAGGCATAAATGCCATTTCTCATCTTTTTGGGGATGGGGGGAGGCTATGGAGGAGTAAAATGAAAAATTAAGACCAGGACAAGTTTGGCCACTCCCAGAGGGGAGTGTGGAGCAAAAGGGGAGCTGGCACGAGATTATCCAAAACAGTTGGTGCATTCCTTAATGATCAAGTGCTTGAGAAGTCCAGCTCTTCCTGGCAGAGCATCTGTGTTGATGTTTATATCATTGCCCTGCTGTATGGGAAAGGCATGCTTTCTCTTGCTGCTTGGCTAAAAATAGGATGGAATATAGCATTGTATGAGATATTTTAAGAAAGCAAAAACATTTAAGAGGTTAAAGGTTTGGCTTTTGGATCAAAAAAGATCAGTGATATAACCCGTGGTGTTCCTTGAAGACTGAATTTTATCTAGAGTTTGTCAGTGATTGGAACTCTTGGTTAGGCAAGTTATTCTAGGTTCATTTGGTGCGGTCTGAAAAACCCACTCTACTGTCTTTTCTGTCAGCTTCCCAGCATGAAGAGCAGGATTGAAAACAGCCTCTATTTATACCGCCTTGTTCGTATTTGGAAAATCAGTTGTTTCATTGGAGAGAGGGAGAGAGAGAATGAGAGCATGAGCAGTCGTCAGGGAGTGTGCTTTGTACGTTATAGTGACTTCAAAATAAAACTGGCACGTTTTTGTGTCTAATTATTTTTAGTGAGCTTGGAGGGTTTTAATTAAAATTTAAGAGTGCTCTTCAAGCTCTCCAAGCTCCAATTTTATCCCACTGTATTGTGGAGCGCTCGTCACTGTGGAAAAATGTACAGTAACTGGCATGTGCATCTCTGTTTCCTAATGAAAAATGTGAGATTGATGATCAGCAGGGATATAAATATATATTGTCAGAATTAGTTGTAAACCAAGGTCAAGGATACTTTTAATAAGTTATCATTGTTTGGATACATAAAAAATTTATTGCTTTTGAAATTTATGATTCCTGTGGTAAAAATAAAAGGGATTGCTTTAATATTTTCTTAAAAGGGTTAATAAAGCAGTAGGATCTGTATACAGGGGGAGCAGTCATTGTTGTTTCTCACTAAGGTATTTTAAAGTTATTTTCTATGTCATGTTTCTAATGTTTCAGCATTTCTAACTTTATCACTTTAAGGTAAAGGGAATAATGATAAGTGTTTACTCACAGGTAAATTGTTTTAAAGTACGATAAAAAATTTTTCCCATTATCCTTTCCCGTTCCCCCATGATTTAATTTTAATGATGATTTCTTTATTTACTCTCTTTGACCCTTTATTTTGCTCAGAATAGTAGTTAACACTGCTGCAGCTTTGTTTAACTAGGAATAATTTTAAATTGTTCTTAAAATATCGTCATATAGATTAGGAAATAAATATCTCACATACTTTCACTTCAAATTTCCCTTGTACTGTAAAATTAATTATTAGCACGATAAAGCATTCCTGACTTACCTGGCCTGAAACCTAGGTATTTAGGAAGCAGAAACATTGCTTTGCAATCCATTATGATATCTTTCCTTTTTTCCTTAGAAAAAGGTTATTGAAATAGAAAAACTTAAATTTGCAAAGGAAAAGGAAAGACAAAAGCTATGCAACTGAGAATTAATTTATAACATATCAGAACCCTTTACATCCTTGATTAAAAATAAGCAAGAACTGAAGTGCAACTCGATTTTTGACAGTCCTGTTTTTATCACACTATTTACAAAAATTAGACAAGATAAATATAATAAACTCATATTTCATTGAATATGTATTGGTTTATGGACACTAATTCTTTCAAAGTAAGAGGAATTAATTTTGGGATTTTCCACTTTTATACTGAAGTGTTATGGCTTACATTCATTTTTAATGTGTACCTATTACGGTGGCACACACTATAATATTGTGATACTATAATGTTGTGTTTCTTTATCTCAATTTCCAAAAGGTATGTAGTTTCTCTCCTGTTTAGCTGAAAACAGCTCAGTCAAAATACTAAAATTTGAGTAGTCAAACTCAGATAATAAAATATACTGTATACTTTTTCATTGTTTTGAGGGCTGTGGCACTACCATAACTATATTAGATGTTTCAAGTCAATCATGTAAAACATATTTATCTGTGTAGAGTTATCCAAGAATATCCGGGTGATGTTTAGTTCTTTTTTTTTCCATTTGGAATCCTGCATAAGTACTGAATTGAAACATGGGCTTACTCTTTGTGTGGACATAAGGCAAACTGGACTTCTTTACTTATCTTGACCTCTTTGATTTTTGCATTTGTGCATGATCAGGAAGGGGCAAAGTCTGATATGATGAATTGCCTCTGTAAAGCTAGTGTCCTGTTAATGTAGTTGACGTATGTGGCACAGGAGGATGAATACCGTTAATTTTTACCCTTACCTGGATATTGTTTTGAGTGGGAAATTTGAAAATATAAATTTCATTTTTAACTTTATCTAGCATATATTTCCTCATTTCAAGTCAGAAACGTCTTGGTAGAGGCTGTAGTATCCTCTGCCTATGTAGCATTTAGTACATCTTCTGGTACTTCATCTTCTGGTCTTTTTCCCTCACCTTACTTGTTTTACATTACAGTATGGGATGTGCTTAGTACTAATTGTGGTATGTATGCCCTTAGAGGTCTGGCAGACAGATAATTAGGTGAAAAAGCTCAGTTTTTCAAGAGACCTTCTCACAGTTTTGAATATTCCTGGAATCTCCTAGAATTGAGATTAATTGCTGATAAAGTTGTATGTAGTGACTTTTATTGTCCTGTAGATAAAGGCAATCAGTGATTGTTACTAAATATTTTCATGGGCTATAAATATAAACTTGCAAAGCCTGCTTTATGTTTTTCCCCTCAGTGTCTTCTACTGAAATGGGAACTCATATAGCTAGATTAACTCAGCATTATGGTAAGAATTAATTTTCTAATAGGAATGTGAAATGTTTTGAATTTATTAACCATTTTATTAATGATTAACTTTTATGTAAAGCTGTGTCTTCAGACTTATTTGATAAATGTTTGAAGTGTATATTCTTGTTGTCCATATAGTTCTGTTTTTCTCCCATGAAGTTTCAGCATTCTTTTTCTGGAGCTCTGAAAGATTTCAGGTCTATTAATAGAAATGAGAGACATATTTTAGCCTGTTTTACATTTAGTGTGTATCTAATCCTAGTTTATGAACTTGCTGTGAATTTTGGATCATTACTAGTCAATTGAGATTTTGTCTTGACCATTATAATATGTGCACTCAACTCAAATTTTAACCAAACAAGTTATGCTTTAGCGTTCATATCAGTGATTATCAGTTTAGTACAATGTCATAACATGTATGAAACGGTTAAAAAAAAGTAACAAAACTGAGTAAGACAGGAAGTTGAAGACATTTTGTTGATTATTCTTATACATGGTCTAATGTTATATCCAGAAATTTAAACCTGATTTGAGAAAAAGTAATCTCTGATAGGCATGGCTTTGAAGATTTTGCTTCTTAACTCTCAAACCCTGTATTATCTTTTCTATGACTTTAGCATAAAAACAAAATATGTATGGAACGAAGTATACACCTTGATTCTGAATTTAAAATAAAAGTAACAAGAGAACATTTTGAAAATTAAATACAAACTGAACATACGCATATGTATATAGGCCCTATTGGCAGGTCACTCAGAATCCAGTTTTTAATCACAGTGGTAGGTCACTTGTTGAAGCCTAAGAAAATAATTAATAGGAAAGACTGGAAGGAAAGAAGGAGGAAAGGAAAGAAGGGAAGAAGTTAGGGAAGCAGCAGGGAGCTTTCACTTAATAGAATCAAGCTGACTTCTATTTAGAAAGAACTTTAGCTTCTGTGATAGAGAGCTAATATGGTTGTTCTTCATCAGCCATTTCCCAACATACTGATCTGGATTCTGTCCATTCCTTGATTGATTGATCATGTCACGAACAAACGTTAATTGTTTTCACCAATACTCTCTAACCATGCCGTAGTCCTCTCATCTCTTACCCGGGGCTCACTGTCTTCTTTTTAAAGCTTATCTAGTTTCTAAAACCCTTCAGATCCATCTTGACCTTACTGTCATTCTGAAAAATTCAAGGAGGATTTAGAAGTTGGAGAAAAAATGAAAGGGAAAATGCTACAGAGATAGGTACTGATATGGGAGAGAAAAGGCATTTGGAATTGAAGTAATTATTTTAAATATAATTTAAAAAAGGAGTTATCAGAATTTTGACACTTGGAATGTTAAAGTTTAATGGGAGTATTCTTTGCACTAAGGATTGAGTATTTAAATCTGCTTTCCCTTTTGGAAACATGGCCTGTTTGTTAAGATTTGAGGCTTAAAAGATACACGTAAATAGTTGTAAGCAGTAGCTCCAGTTGCGAATCCATCTGAAAAGAGAGAAAAAAATAACTCATTGATAAAAATTTGCTAATTATTAGAACATTCTAAAATTTAAACTTCTGTAAACTTTATGAATATTAATAGAAACAAGTGTAATCTAGTATGCTATTTAGAAATGCAGTAGGTCAAGTAGCGTTTAAATAAGGATTTTCTTGAAAAGATCATGCATCTCTTTTTACATAAGAGAAAAGTTTTAACTGTTTTCATTACTGGGGGACATCATGAGAGAACATCATGACTTTATTTTCTTTGCATTTTACTCTAAATGAGTATTTTACAAAAGTTGCCGTATGTTTATTTCTTTTTAAGGACTAAGTAGTTACAGGTTGATTGGTCTCTTCTCCTTTGAAGATTTATCATTCTTCCTTGAATAGCACATGAATTTTGCTTGGACTTAAAAAACATCACCTGGTTTGAAAGGAATAATATCTAAACTTAAGCTTGTACGAAAAAGCCCCTTGTTCTGTCCAGTTGGTCTAAGAAATGATAAATGCTGGCTGAATATTAATTAACTATAGTTATAATGCCAAGATAAGATTATTGAGCATTATCTTTTTTTTTCGTGGGAATAGTTGAAATAATCTTCCAGCAAAAAAAAATTTAGTTGTGGTATTTTATAGTAGATAACGGAATATAATTGTCTGTATCCTAGGGTTAAAACAGCAACAACAAAAAATAGCTTTAATCATTTTTGAATAACAGAATTTCTCCATAAACTCCACAGCCTTCTGTATTTGTAATATTTTAATACTTATCAAATACATGTGTAATAGTTTTAATACTTACTTTTTTATTTTAATAGATTCCTCCTGCATGGAAAAACTACTTTCAAAAGATTGGAAGGAAAAAATGGAAAGATTAAATACCAGTGAACTTCTTGGAGAAATTAAAGGTACAATATACAAAATATCAAACATATCAATGTAGAAATATTATTTTGCTCCACAACACATTTGCTTATCTTCTGTGCCCTAACATTAAATTCTTACCTCTAATATTTGTTTATATTTGAGAGGGTAAATGTATAGTGTGTTCCTGAACTTTATTCTTTTGTAATGTTTATAGAATGAAAGTTTTGCCCTTTCTTTTTTTAGTCTATAAACATATAACTTATAGGATAAACTGCTTCATTAGTTTACTGAACAAAAAGTATGAAAAAGAAAAAAGGTTATGTCAAAGATGAACAAATTAAGTTAAAGATAATTTTAATCCTTCCTTTTGAAATCATAATAATAGCTTAATTGATGAATCCAAATCACTGATTTGAATTTCTTCTGATCAAAAAGGGTCAGCTGTAGTAACTGTAAAAAAGGAGTTTATAGAATGTGCTGTTTATGGTTTATGGCTGGATTCTGAGGCCTGTTTACCTGTTCAAATCCTGGCTCTGTCACTTACTAGATGAGTGATTTTGGGCAAGTCACTGAAGCTTTCTATGTTTTGAATTCCTTGTATCTAAACTGAGGATAATAAAAATACCTACTTCATAGGCTCATTTAGAGAATTAGTATATGTAAAGCTTTTAAAACTGCCTGGCACTTAAGAAAGTCCTCATGAGGGAAAGTTGTGGTTGTTATTAACTGCGCATAGGATTGTAGGTTGATTAATCTCAATCAGATTTCACCGGACTTAACATTTCATGATCTCCAACCCGGATGAGAATGAGCATCTTTATTTTTAAAGATAAGTGATTGACGTTATTATTTTGAAACATGTTAAGAAGTGGGCAGTCCCAATCCATTACAGAATTAAGCTGCCCTATTAGTTAAGAAGCTATACTTTTTGCCCAGTTCTCTCTTGTTGATTCCTTTATGGAGATGAAGTGCTGTATCATTAGCTTTTGGTATCATGAATAGAATCCATTGTCATTAATTAATTTTTTCAGTTGTCCCTTACAGACAGTCATCACTCTGACTTGACCTGACAATTTGGGAACTTAATTACATTAGTTTTCTGAATTTATCAAATGACTTCAGGTGAATATTCCCATGGATAATTCCTCATTTAAGATGAACATTTGGCGATAACTATCTGATGAAAATTTTATTTTGAATTTATTACAGAAAATTGCTTAGTGTTCAGGCATGTTATGTTCAACTCAAATGAAGAGAAAAGGGAGTCATATCTTTTCCAAGAAATAATTAATAACTCATTCTATTAACTAATGCAGTATCAAAATCAAGTGGAAATTGGATATTATTTTGAATTTCACTGCTTCTGTTTTGTACTCATAAAGGCCATTTGCTATTTTGGAAAAAAAAAAGAAACTCAACTTAAAACTGACGGGTAGAAAGAAAGTCATTAGTGACATATTCTTTATCCAGCTGCAATAACATGGTGTGTGCTACTTTGCACGTCATTCTGTGTTTTCTTCCCTTTCCAAAGTCATTGGTTTTATGACAGTGAGAACAGAAATGGTTTATGCAAAGGCAAGCTTTTGCCAGCGTGAATGATGGGGGTCTTGCTTTCTCTCAGTAATGTGGAAGCTAACATTTTATTATGTTATGATTCAGCATCGAGTTTTTATGCTTTGGGTTATCTTTCCCCCTGCCACTTTCTATCTTTATTTTTGATTCTAAAAATGCAAAAACTGTACTAGTTTTATATAATCAAAATATATAAATCTCAAAAGTGAAACATGCAAAATTAGGCTTTTCAAATTCTTTAACTTTTTCTTTTCTGGATTCTGTATGTGAAGTGTAAACTTTCATTTGTGTGCTACCCTCAGTTTTATGGGCATAGAAGATAAGATTCTTACTAAATTTTTCATTTTGATTTACCCTACATAAGTGTCTCTTTTTACATCTTAATATTTTGTCACCATTAACATTATACAAAAAGTATACCAATAATTTAAAAAATTGAAAAAAATTTAAAGTAGTGTTCAAATAGTTTGATTCAGCCACTGCTGAAACTCAACATACATTTTTATTGTAGATGAGATCAGATCAGTTATTAGCCACCAAAATTAGTTATAATTATTCTGAAATTGTAGGGTGATCTAAATACTATCTCCAAGAAAAACATACTAGGGGAATTCCCTGGCAGTCCAGTGGTTAGGGCTCCGCATTTCCACTGCTGGGGGCACCGGTGCAATCCCTGGTCGGGGAACTAAGACGCTGCATGCTGCGCAGTGCGGCCAAAAAATAAATTAAAAGAAAAGAAAAGAAAAACATACTGCAGTGGGTTATTAGTGTTCAGTATATCTCAAGCGTGTGTATTTATATATCTCATTATTTTTCCCTCGTTACAAAATTCATATACATTTATTGTAAAAAGTATATAAACACACCCAAAGGAAAATATAATTGCCCTTTCATTCTACCTGTATTATAGTGTATATCCTTTCCATTTTAATTTATGCATAAAAATTTTTTTCCCTTAAAATTGGAATCATCCTTTTACTATTCATTTGTAATCTATTTTTCCCACTTAATGATATATTGTGAATTTCCCTGATTAGGTCATCTTCTAAACTATTATTCTTATTTGCAGAAAATATTGCATAAAGTGAGGTTCTTATAATTTAACTGAGTCTTTTATTCAATATTTAAGTTGTTTTTATTGTTTGTCATTATAAAGAAAACCTTGAACATGGGTAACTTTTTAATACTTTTCCGTGTCAATTAGTGGTTATTTTCTTACGATATATTTCTAAAAAGTGAAATTACTGGGTCAAAGAAGGTGTTCTTTTTAAAAAAAGGCTTTTGATTCACATTGCCCTTCAGATATAGTGTTCTGTGCTCTCACCAGCAGTATCTGCAAGTATTCCCTTGCCCTCAGTAGCAAGTATTATTATTTTAAACATTTCTTGCCAGTTTGATAAGGGAATATAACATATTATTGCTGAGTTAATTTGAATTCTTTTGATTTTTATTGAGAATGAAAAGTTTTACATGAATTTATTTGTATTAAATGTCTCTTCCTTTGTGAATTGTCTGTTTATTATGTTGTTTGCCCATTTTTCCTTTAAAGGATTTGTCTAGTTTTTATGGTTTTTAAGGCTCTTAATGTATATTTTAATGGTATTAGCCTTTGTCATATATGTATATTTTGTCATTTTCTGTACTTTATGGTTTTGTTGTTAAATCTTTGCCTCCCTTTTTTAATGCTCTTTTTTTTTTTTTTTCTGTTTGGGGTTTGTGTAGAAAGGCTTCTCCCAGTCTAAAATTATATAATATTCTACTATATTTTCTTCCAATTCTTTGACTATATTTTTATACACTTAAGTCTTTGATTCATCTTGACTATATTTTGAGTATAATTTCAACCAGAGATATAACTTAATTTTTTTCTCAAGTTAACCAAATATCTCTGTATCATTTATTAAGTAACCCATCTTATCCCATCTGACTTGAAATAACATCTTTTATTACATACTGATTACATATTTGGAGCCATTTCTCAGTTTTTGGCTCTATTCCATTTATCTTTCTACCTAAACTTTTACAGTGCTAGGCTATATTAATCACTGTAGCTTTATAGTATCTTTGGAAAGTATTGCAAGACCTCATTCATAATTATTCTTTAAGGTGTTTGTATACGTCTCTAAAGTTTATCTTAGATTTATATGTTGTTAATTAAAATTGCAAAGTGATTTTTTAAAAAAGATTATAAAACTATGGGATAACAAATCTTTTTAGCATTGAATCTTTCCATTCCAAATAACTTACTCAGTTCTTTTATGTCCCTCAACAATGTTTTGTTTTTTATATACAGATTCTGCACATTTCCTTTGATGTTTCCTTTATAATATTTAATATGTTTACTTGCTCTTATGAATGAGATATTTTTCATACTACTCTATTTTTGTTACTATATTTGGGGGTGTTAGTAAATTTTGCTTGTTCATTTTATAACTTCCCTTTTTGTCAGACTTATTAGCTCTAGTCATATTTCAGCTGATATGTTTTCTCCTCTTTTTTAGCAGTTATTGGTTCCTTTTTTTTCACCCCTCCTTTTAATACACTGCCTAGAATATCAAGAATAATATTAAATAATAACAGGTGATAGCAGGTATTTTATTTAGTTTTTAATTTATGGAATTGTTTTTAATATTTCACCATTAAGTATTATATTGACTGTTGATTTAATGATTTTTATCATTAAAGATCATGCTAGTCCACTTTATTAGGAGTTTCTATGAGAAATTGCATTTTAGTTTATGGCATATCTTTTTGGTTTCTGTTTTTCAAATTTACTGATGAAATAAACCCTAATTAGTCATGGTGTAGTCTTGTTTTAATGTACTGCATAATTTTATTTGCTTACATTACAGTTATTTTTGCATCTGTATTTGTAAATGAGATTAGTTTGTGGTTTTCTTTATTTGTACTATCTTTGTTAAATTTTAGTGCCAGAGTTCATGGAATTGGAAAGCTTTTCCTCCTTTTTTGTGGAGGAAGGCTATGTAAAACTATTGAATAGACAGCATCTTATTAATAAGTGGGAATCTTTTTTTATATTCTTTTTGTGTCCTTTGCCTGAAGTGGGTCTCTTGAAGGCAACATATTGTAGGCTCTTGGTTTTTTTTTTTTTTTTATCCGATCTGCCACTCTGTGTCTTTTGATTGGAGCATTTGGCCCATTGACATTTAAGGCAATTACTGACAGATATGTATTTGTTGCCAGATAACTGAATCACTTTGCTGTATATCAGAATTAATCAAACAATGTAAATCAACTATACTTAAATAAAAAAAGAGGACGATTTCATCTTAGTATAATCAATAAAAATAAACAATTGAGTTCATCAGGTGAAAAAAATAAGTGGTAATCACTTATTTCTTAAAATTCTGAAAGAATATATTCATAAAACATCTAGGCTTAGAGTTTTCTATGGAGACAATTTTTTTTTTTTTTTACAGTTTCTTTTTCTCTTTAAGTCAGTCTTGCCAGGAAAAAAATTTCCTAGAAAATTGTATATTTCACTGAGATTTTCAAAAACATTAGTATTGTTTTAAAATACAATATCGCTTATTTTAAGTTTTCCATTTATTTGCTGTTATATATTCTATTTAAATTTTGCATATTTGTGTTCTCTCCCTTTTGTTCCTCAATTTTTACTTGCTAGTGGTTTTTCTATTTATCATTCCCCCCTTACTCCCCAGTAAGGATCCAGCTTTTAGGTTTACTTGTCAGTTCTGCTGTTTTTCAGCATGCCAACTACTTAATCTTGCTTTTACCTTTATTATCTCTCTCTTCTTTGTTTTTCTTATACTTTTTCTTTTGTCTATTTTTTGATACCTCCTAATTTTCTAAGTTGACTACTTTATTTTCAACGTTTTTTAATTAATTAATAGAGGCACTTTTAGCCATGAATGTGTTTGTAGAACTAGCTTTATGCATCCCATAAATTTAAACTTTTAGAATTCTCATAGTCATTATTTTCTAAATAGTCAATATTTATATTATTATCTAACTTATATTATGTTTCTATGTCATTCTTAACTTTATATCTTCTTTTGGATTCAAGAGTGTGATGAAGCTGAGAAAGGGTGGTAACAGCCTCTGTCATTGGAAAATTCTTTGCGGTGGGTTAGGTGCTTGAAGGAGAATTAAAGTGTGGGCAATAGAATGGATGAGCTATACTGAAAAATGAATCTTCAACCCGGTGACTTTAATATTACTACATATTAAGAAACAATACATTAATAACCTCCTTTTTGGATTTTACTTTAAAAAATACTAGTGCTTTCAAATAAAAGTCCTATCATCTAAGTGAAATAAAGCAGTATTTCCAAAACTCTTGGTAGGAGTTGGAATATTGCTAAAGGTGGACAAACAATGAATCACAGATTTTCAGTGGGCCTGTATCTGAGTCTTGTCTAATATTCTTTAAGAGAAAATCCCATCCCTAACCCCCCATCATATTTCCATAGGTAACTTCTTTTTTTACAGCAGCATTAATTGAGGATAGAGTGCTGTAAATGGCATCAATGTAATAGCAGTAATCTCAAAGCAATGTTCAAAAGAGGTTAATATTATTACGAGTATTGTTAAATAAATTTATTATTAAGACTTAAATGAAAGATAGCATAAAATGATTAGACCTTTGCCTTGGTCTGGTTACATCTTGAAGTACTGTGTTCTAATTGGGTTACCATATTTTAAGGGATCTGTTGTGAAATTAGTATTTATCAAAAGTGTCTAGACTAGTAAAGAGACTTGGACATTTAATGTGAATAGTGATTCAAGACCTAGGGAAGTTTGACCTCATACACGTTAGCTGTTTGGAGTTTTGTTGAATAGAAGTGGATAAGATTTTTGTGTTGTTTTAGGGGGTTAAGGTAATAGGGAAATTGTTCTCAATATACAAAAGAACTTAGGAACAATTAATGGCTACCCAACATTGATGCAGTTGGATCAAATATAGTGGTTGTTCAATAAATATTTATTAAATGAATAAATGAGTGGATAAATTAATAAAATAAAATCAATGGAAAATTTAAACAGAGATGTAGAGGGGTATTCCTGCTTTGGTGGAATGTTCATGACCTCCTAAAATTCCTTCAAAATTATACTAGTGTTTATTAAATTTTCTTAATTTTAAGACTGTTCTTCAAAATACTATCTATTTCCTGTCAGTAAGTAATATAATAAATACTTTTGTGAGATACTTTATTGTTTATAAAAGAAACCATGTACTAAAACTACCTACATTATTTTATCTGATCCTTTTGACAACCCAGTGAGGAAAATATTTTTATATTGATTTTACATGTGAGTAAAATTAGACTGAGAGAAATTAAGTGGCTTGTTTGGATCACTCAGAAAGTTATGGATGTAGGGTTTGAATCCTGGTCTCTAAAGCCTCTGTTTAGTATAATACAGATTACTTCTCAGATTCTTCAGTCTTGGAATTCTGCACTGGGGACAAGGGGAAGATAGACTCTGGACTGTTTTGTCCTCCTACAACACACAAACAACCAAAATACTTCCAATTTTGCTCTTTTCTATGTAAGTGAGGCAGTATAGCAAAGCAGGCATGGGTATAGGTAATACAGTTTTTCCCTATAGTAGTGTTTATCATTTAAAGAAATTGAGACATAGTTCATTTACAATATTATATTAGTTTCAGGTATACAATATAGTGATTCAAATTTTTTATAGATTATACTCCATTTATAGTTATTATAAAATATTGGCTATATTCCCTGTGCTGTATAATATATCCTTGCAGCTTATTTATTTTATACCTAATAGTTTGTACCTTTTAATCCCCTACCCCTATCTTGCCACTCCCTCCCTCTCTCCCCACTGGTAACCACTGACTTATTCTCTGTATTTGTGAGTCTGCCTCTTTTTTGTTATATTCACTAGTTTGTTTTATTTTTTAGATTCCGCATATAAGTGATATCATACAGTATTTGTCTTTCTGTCTCTGCTTTATTTCAGTAAGCATAACACCCTCCAGGTCCATCCATGTTGTTGCAAACTTTCATTCTTTTTATGGCTGAGTAGTATTCCTATATATATGTGTGTGTGTATATATATATGTATATATATATATATTTTTTTATACTGCATCTTCTTTATCCATTTATCTGTTAAAGGACACTTAGGTTGTGTCCATATCTTGGCTATTGTAAATAATGCTGCTATGAACATTGGGGTACATGTATCTTTTTGAATTAGTGTTTTCATTTTCTTAGGATATATACCCAGGAGTGGAATTGATGGATCACATAGTAGTTCTATTTTTTAGTTTTTTGAGGAACCTCCATAATGTTTTCCATAGTGACGGCACCAATTTACATTCCTACCAGTGGTGCACAAGGGTTCCCTTTTTCTCCACATCCTTGCCATCATTTGTTATTTGTGTTCTTTTTGGTGATAGGCATTCTGACAGGTGTGAGGTGATATCTCATTGTGATTTTGATTTGCATTTCTCTGATGATTAGCAATGGTGAGCATCTTTTCATATGCCTGTTGGCCATTGGTATGTTCTCTTTGGAAAAATGTCTATTGAGGCCTTCTGCCCATTTTTTAATTGGGCAGTTTGTTTTTGATATTGAATTGTATCACATATATATATTTTAGATATTTACTCCTATCAGTGATGTCATTTACAAATATTTGCTCCCATTCAGTAGGTTGTCGTTTAATTTTGTTGATGGTTTTCTTTGCCGTGCAAAAACATTTAAGTTAAATTAGGTCTCATTTGTTTATTTTTGCTTTTATTTCCTTTGCCAGGAGACAGATCCAAAAAATATTGCTACAGTTAATGTCAAAGAGTGTTTCACCTATATTTTCCTCGAGGAGTTTTATGGTTTCTGGTCTTACATTTAAGTCTTTAATCCATTTTGAGTTTATTTTTGTATGTGAAAAAATGTTCTAATTTCACTCTTTGACATGTAGCTGTCCAGTTTTCCCAGTACTACATATTGAAGAGACTGTCTTTTCTCCATTGTATAGTCTTCCATCCTTTGTCATAGATTAATTGACCATAAATGTGTAGGTTTATTTCTGGGCTGTCTATTCTGTTCCATTGATCTATGTGTCTGTTCTTTTGCCTGTACCATACTGTTTTGATTACTGTAGCTTTGTATTGTAGTTTGAAATTAGGGAGAGTAATATGTCCAGCTGTGTTCTTCTTTTGTAAGACTATTTTGTCTCTTCAGGGTCTTTTGTATTTCCACACACATTTCAGAATTATTTGTTTTAGTACTGTGGAAAATGCCATTGGTAACTTGATAGGGATTGCATTAAATCTGTAGATTGCCTTGGGTAGTATGATCATTTTAACAATATTAATTTTCCAATCCATGAACACGATATATCTGTCTATTTGATTGTGTTATCTTTAATTTCTTTTATCAGTGTCTTATAGTTTTCCAAGTACATGTCTTTTACCTCCTTAGGTAGGTTTCTTCCTAGGTAATTTATTCTTTTTGATGCAATTGTAAATGGGATTGTTTCCTTAATTTCTCTTTCTGATAGTTGTTGTTAGTGTATAGAAATACAACAGTATTAATTTTATATCCAACAAGTTTACCAAATTCGTTGATGAGCTCTAGTAGTTTTCTGGTGACATCTTTAGGATTTTCTATTTATAGTATCATGTCATCTGTAAACAGTGACAGTTTTACTTCTTCCTTTCCAATTTGGATTCCTTTTATTTCTTTTTCTTTTCTGATTGCTGTAGCTAAGACTTCCAATACTATGTTGAATAAAAGTGGTGAGAGTGGGCATCTGTCTCTTGTTCCTGTTCTTAGAGGAAATGCTTTCAGCTTTTCACTGTTGAGCATGATATTATCTGTGGGCTGATCATATATGGCCCTTATTATGTTGAGGTATGTTCCCTTTAGGTCTAAGGTTAGGTTGTTTATTTGAGATTTTTCTTGTTTCCCGAGGTAAGCTTGTATTGCTACAAACATACCTCTTACAACTGTTTTGCTGCACCCCATAGCGTTTGGATTGTTGCCTTTTTGTTTTCATTTGTCTCCAGGTATATTTTGATTTCTTCCTTGAGTTCTTTAGTGATCCATTGGTTGTTTAGTAACATACTGTTTTGTCTCCACATGTTTTTGTTTTTTGCAGTTTTTTTCCGTGTAGTTGATTTCTAGTCTTATCGTATTGTGGTTAGAAAAGATGCTTGATATGTTTTCAATTTTCTTAAATTGAAATTTAGAAAGACTTGTTTTGTGGCCTAGCATGTGATCTATCCTGAAGAATGTTCCATTTGCACTTGAAAAGAATGTATACTCTGCTGCTTTTGGATGCAGTATTCTATACATATTAAGTCTATCTCGTCTAATGTGTCATTTAAGGCCAGTGTTTCCTTATTGATTTTCTGCCTGGAAGATCTGTCCATTGATGTAAGTGGGGTGTTAAAATTCCCTACTATTACTGGGTTAATGTCAATTTCTCCCTCTATTTCTATTAATATTTGCTTTACGTGTTTAAGTGATCTTATGTTGGATGCATATATATTTACAATTGTTATATCTTCTTGGATTGATCCCTTGATCATTATGTAATGTCCTTATTTGTCTCTTGTAACAGTCTTTGTTTTAAAGTCTATTTTGTCTGATGTAAGTATTGCTACCCTGGCTTTCTTTTGATTTCCGTTTGCATGGAACACTCTTTTTCATCCTCTCACTTTCAATCTGTGTGTGTCTTTAGATCTGAAGTGAATATCTTGTAGACAGTGTATATACAGGTCTTTTGTTTGTTTTTTTTTTGTATCCCTTCAGCCACTCTGTGTCTTTTGATTGGAGCATTTAGTCAATTTACACTTAAAGTAATTATTGATATGTATCTACTTATTGCCATTTTGTTAATTGTTTTAGGGTTGTTTTGTAGTTCTTTTCTGTTCCTTTCTTCTTTGGTTCTCTTCCCTTGTGATTTGATTCCTATCGTTAGTGTTGCTTGGATTCCTGTCTCTTTTTTGTGTGTGGATTACAGATGTTTGGTTTGGGGTTACCATGACGTTTGTATATAACAATATAAATATATGAATAATTATTTTAAGTTGCTGATCTCTTAATTCTAATTGCATTCTAACAATGCTGTATTTTTTACTCTCCTCCCTTCATGATTGCTGTTTTTGACATCATATTTTACATCTATTTGTTTTGTGTATCCCTTAACTGCTTATTGTGAATATAGATGATTTTACTACTTTTGTCTTTTAGCCTTCCTACTAACTTTGTACATGGTTGATAAACTACCTTTACTGTGTATTTGCCTTTACCAGTGAGCTTTTTCCTTTTGTAATTTTCATGTTTCTAGTAGCAGCCTTTTCTTTTTTGCTTAGAGAAGTCCCTTGAACATATCTTGTGAAGCTAGTTTGGTGGTGCTGAACACTTTTAGCTTTTGCTTGTCTGTAAAACTTTTGATCTCTCCATCAAATCTGAGTGAGAGCCTTGCCGAGTAGACGGTATTCTTGGTTGTAGGGTTTTTTCCTTTCCTCACTTTATATAAATATATTGTGCCTTCTGGCCTACAGTTTCTGCTGAAATGTCAGCTGATAGCCTTATGTAAGTTTCCTTGTATGTAACTTGTCGCTTTTCTCTTGCTGCTTTTTTATTGTCTCTACATCTTTAATATTTGCCATTTTAATTACATTGTGTCTTGGTCTGGTCCTCTTTGTGTTGATCCTGTTTGGGACTCTTTATACTTCCTGGACTTGG
This sequence comes from Eubalaena glacialis, assembly GCF_028564815.1. Taxonomy (NCBI): domain Eukaryota; kingdom Metazoa; phylum Chordata; class Mammalia; order Artiodactyla; family Balaenidae; genus Eubalaena; species Eubalaena glacialis. The sequence goes on along the minus strand of NC_083725.1, from coordinate 81,646,330 downwards.
ATGTCTGTTTCCTTTTCCAGGTTAGGGAAGTTTTCAGCTGTTATGTCTTCATGTATGTTATCTGCCCCTTTCTCTTTCTTCTCCTTCTGGGACCCCTATAATGTAATGTTAGTATTTTTGATGTTGTCCAGAGGTCTCTTAAATTGTCCTCATTTCTTTTCATTCTTTTTTCTTTTTTCTGTTCAGTTTCAGTGATTTCCACTACTCTGTCTTCCAGCTTGCTGATCCATTCCTCTGTATTATATAGTCTACTGTTGATTCCTTCTCGTGTATCTTTCATTTCAGTTATTGTATTCTTCACCTCTGTTTGGTTGATTTCTTTATATTTTCTAACTCTTTGTTCAGAACTTCTAACTTCCTGCTCTGTTCATCCATTTTTCTCCTGAGTTCTTTGATCATCTTTACGATCATTACCTTGAGCTCTTTCTAGGGTAGACTGCCTATCTCCACTTCACTTAGTTCTTCTTCTGGGGTTTTGACATGTTCCTCCATTCTTCTGCCACTTCATTTTGCCTAACTTGCTGTTTTTATTTCTATATATCTGGTAGGTTGGTTATGCTTCCTGACCTTGGAGAGGTGGCCTTTTGTAGGAGACATTCAATGCTCCCAGTAGTACACTTCCCTCTGGTCACCAGAGGTCTATGCTCAACCTCTATGTGGGCTTCATGGGTCCTTCTGTTGTGGTGGGCTGCTACTGTGGGTGGTCTGTAAGGCATGACTGGCTTCCAGTCCAGTTGGTTTCCAGGTCCTGCCTTTTTTGGAGGCTGCCCACCACTGGTTGGTGGGGCTGGGTCACGGGGTGGCTGGCTGCAGAACCCTGGGGTGAAGCTGGGGTCCAGGAGATCCTGTGGCTGGTGGCTACCCACTGTTGTGTGAAGCTAGGGCTAGTGTCGACGCACTGGCAGGAAAAGCTGGGTCCTGGAGTCTGACTGCAGGGCCCAGGGGTCCCAGAGCTGGTGTAGGACCACTGGTGAGTGGGGCTGGTTCCTGACACAGCTGGCTGAGGGGTCCAAGGTATCCTGAACCTTGTTGGCCTGCTGGTGGGTAGGCTGGGTCTTGCCAAGTCAGGCTAGGGGCTGCAGTTGTCCACTGCTGGTGGGTGAGGCTGGTCTTGAGGCTCGAGCAGGCTTGCTGATGGGTGGGGTCTAGGTCCAGGGAATTCTGGGGCTTGTGCCTGTCCACTGATGGCTGCAGCTGGGTCCTGGGGTCTCTGGCTGTGGGGCTATGGGGTTCCGGCTCTAGTACATGTGTGCAGGTGTGTGGGGGCAGGTCCTTGGCCCTCTGGTGAGCAGGGCTGTGGCCAAGGGCAGCTGTGGGCTTAGGGGGTCTTAAAGCAGCCTTTCTGCTGGTGAGGTGGGGGGGGGGTCCCAGAGCGTGTTAGATTTTGTGTGTGCCCTTTAAGAGTGGAGTCTATTTCCCACAACCCTCTGGGTCTTCTGGAAGTAAGACCTGCTGGCCTTAAAACCCAAATGTTCTGGGGGCTTTTCTTCCCAGTGCAGGACTCTTGGGCTGCAGAGCCCGATGTAGGGCTCAGAACCCTCTTTCCTTGTGGAGAACCTCTGCAATTGTAATTATTTTCCTGTTTGGGGGTCACCCACCCAGGGATATGGGTCTTGATATACTATGACTCTGTCCCTCCTACCCATCTTGTTGTGGTTCCTTCTGTACATCTTTACTTGTAGAAGAACTTTTCTGGTAGGTTCCAGTCTTTTTCATCAATAGTAGTTCTGTAAATAGTTGAAATTTTGGTGTGCCTATGAGAGGAGGTGAGCTCAGGGTCTCTCTACTCTGCCATTTTGGCAAAAGAACACCTATGGAATTATTTATCTTGATCTAAATCCGAATGAGAGGGACTTCCCTGGTGGTGCAGTGGTTAAGAATACGCCTACCAATGCAGGAGACACGGGTTCAAGCCACGGTGCGGGAAGATCACACATGCCGCGGAGCAGCTAAGCCCATGCGCCACAACTACTGGGCCTGCGTTCTAGAGCCTGAGCACCAAAACTACTGAAGGCCACACACCACAACTACTGAAGCCTGTGCTCCTAGAGCCCGTGCTCTGCAACAAGAGAAGCCACCGCAATGAGAAGCCCGCACACCGCAATGAAGAGTAGCCCCCGGTCGCCGGAACTAGAGACAGCCCACGCGCAGCAATGAAGACCCAATGCAGCCAAAAAAAAAAAAAAAAAAAAAAAAAATCCGAATGAGAAAGAGGGCAGAATAATATAGTAGAAGGATACAAGGTGAAGCAGAAGTACTGGTAAAGTCCATAACCCATTTGTATGTATACTTGTTTGTTTGAGTGAGGATGCCAGGATACTTGTGATGAAACATTTCTAAATGCAATGGTGACATACTAAATGATGCCTAGAGCATTAGGATTCATCCTCTGTTTCTATGCATGGATATAGCCTTCTGTGGTTTATATAGGAGAATCTTAGTCAGCCTTCCGTTTTTGCATACATGCCCCTCTATGCTGTGGCTGGCATCTCCTCCTTGGTGTGAAGGCGCCTCCCTGGGCAGTGTGCCAGAGAAACAGTAATGCTGGTTGTTTGAGTTAGCACAAACTGTTTGTCAAACACACAGATGATAAGAGAGAAAAAATAATTATGTGATATGAACCAAATAAGGAAAATAGTGCTTTCCTTCCTTGGTCATTTATGACTAATCATATCAATATTTACATTTAGGGATTAAGGTAGATGTGCTTGTAGGTATACTGTCCTGAAGCTTAGAAAAATGACAGTCTCTTTCTGCTAGGGAAAAAAGTGATTAAACATATGCTTTTAAATGGAAAATTCTACAAATGATTCCCAATGTTTTTAAGGTTACTTACTATAGTTATTCAACTAAAATGTCTGAGAGATTTGTTCTGGAGCCTAAATATTGTTGCTATACCTTAATATTAAAAACTTTAAACATTACTCACTGTTACTTCATTAGGGTTTTTACTAAGAGAAGTAAAATTAGAAACTGTGTTGCATCAAATAGTGCAGGCATATTACAGTTGTGCTTGGTACATGTACTGAATTAAAAATGTGAATGTATTATAATTTTGCTACTATGTGCCACTGAGAGCCTGGTTTCATTTTCAGTTTTGATTGCAAACATAAATCTTTGATGGAGAGTGCAGGAACACAAAAGTCATGGTTTTTTTCAGTGCATGATAGATCTTTGAAGATCAAATAGTGTAGGTTATTCTTGAAGTAACTTAAGCAGTGCCGTTATCACCAAAGGGTCAGAATGAATGTAACAGCATTCCCAAAGAATTAGTGTTCTACGTCACAGGTTACTGTCTTAACTGCCAATTCTCTCAACTAGTTTGTTCACTTCATAGTAAGGGCCTAAACTATATCTAAGTACTCTGATTGCTTATTCTATGCATTGCCCTTTCTACGGAATACTCTGTTTTTTTAGGAATAGTAATTCATAGTTACTGGTATTTTCTGTTGTAGGCAATCACAGAAGGACTAGAGTGGTCTTCCAAAAGCTGTGACTGTACACTTTACATATTCATTTATAAATGAGTTTTTCTTGAATTTCCATTTACAAATTTACAGCAGTTTCTTCATCCAAGGGAACTTAAAAAAAATCTGGAAGTGTTTAGAGACGAATCATCTGCCACTTTTTAACTCCAATAAAATCAGCAAAGTTCACATACCTAGTGATTTTTGCTGTCTCATTAGGAAAAAGGATTGAAACAGTAATATATCAATGTTTAGATTTCATGTGTTTTGAAAATTTTAAATTGTTATTTCTAAGACAAATGCTGTATTGCTCTAGAGACCAGCTTGTGAAAGAGATTCAGAGTACATGTAATTTTCTCATTGATTTGTATGAAATAATGTAGTAGAGTGTCACTATCTGTTTTCTGTATAAATCTGTATAATTGTAGAACTTCAGAGTAATATCTAAAATCATAGAATCTCCAAAAATTAGAGTTGGAGGAGCTTTGCATGTTACGCAATTCAACTTATTTTCCATATAGGGACCCCAATATCCACAAAAGAAGAGTCACTTCCCTAAAATAACACAGTAAATTACTAAGGTGGAATTTCCCTCAGATAGCACGTTTAGCCCATTTCACATAGTCTTTTGGTCATCTTGTAATCAGTAGTGAGTTATCATTGCAGAACTCATGAACTCTTTTTACTGACAATAAATGCACACCACGGCTATTTTTATAAATATATATGTATTATAATGTAGCAACATCCATTTTTAAAAATTATACCACTTTGCATGAATGTAGACATTTCAAAGCTCTCCTTTGTGCTCTCTGTTATAAACATCTTTTACTTCTTTTGATGTCTGTGTGATATACATACAAGCAATTAAAACCTCCCTTCACTTGGGGTTGGAAACACAAGGTCTTCTTAATTAAAATTCAAACAAAAGCTACTGACAAAAATTACTACTATATGATTAAGGTCTAAAGTATTATGATACATTAGAATCATTGTTAACTGTTGGGATTAAAAGAAATAGATATGTTGGGGAAAAGATCAGTTGAATCTAATTACAGAAATCAATGTTTACTTAAAAGAAAATACTGACATTTAATAACAGGTTCTGGCTATAAATATAGCACTGGCTAAAATTGTTCTTTGTTATTATTATATTGACCACATAATAATATTTTAAATTCATTGAATAAGAATCTGAAACTTCTTTTTTAGTAGTTAATTATTATAATTAAAAACATAAAACTTTAAAATCATATATCATTTCAAAAATTTCAATTAAAAAATGTTCTTATATGTAAAAATAGTCACCATTTATAAAGTATTCCTATTGATTCCATTTTTAAAAGGCTAATTTTAGCAGTAGCGAGTGGGAAAGGAGGCAAAATTGGTTAGAAGGAAAAAAGATCCAAAGTATTCTTACACAATTATGATTACATTAAATATGTATTAGTCTATTTGGTGACATATCGAAATAAAAGAGAACACATTTTGATATAATTCAAAAACAAGACATTTCACTTTTTTCTTCCTGATTGCTGTGATGAAAATAAACATTATAACCAGCACGCAGAAGAAAAACTCTTACTAATTGCAGCCTAGATTTTAAGTAAAATGAAGGTCATTAGCAATTTCCTGGAAGCCATTCAGATTGCTTACCAGGAAATGGTAGCTAGCAGGACATCTGTAATCCTCCTGTGTGGAATTAGTGAAAACATACTGGAGCTTTAATGACGTGTGTTAGACTTAGGCTTATGGTGGAACCTTCGTTTATCAAAGTAGTTCGTATTCTTTGAATACAAATGTTTTTATTTCACTATTAGTGTACAAACCCAGAATTAAAAATAGCGTTTACCTTCCATCCATACATACATAAATACATGCATTAATACACACCTGTAAGTTGGGGTGTGACTCAGTGGAATAAGAGATGAGAGGGTAACAGCAGAGCTATAGGAATCTGGGAATGAAATGTGTTTGGGCATATTGAAAGAAACTTCCCTTATAACTTGGAATGCTGATTTCACAACATTTGGGTAGTGAATTTAGTCCCATTTTTAGTAGCATCTTCTTACCTCAATAAAGAGATAAGCAAAGCTGAGTGTTAAGTGAAAGTACCTCACAGGACATAAATTTAAGTCTGACTTATTCTGCATTATAGTGGGAGAAATGGGGTCACTAATTTAGAGGCTTTCAGCATAGCTTCTCTATATTACCTGAATTATTGTTTGGCTTAATAAGGATAATATCTCTGGAACTATTAAGAGTGACAGAGTAAAATTGAGGAGAGCATATGTATGCTCCAATTTGTGTAAAAAATTGTATATACACAGAAAATTGCTGGAAGGGTATTTAATAAACTGTTAACAGAGGTTGATTATGTAGTGGGGAGTGTGGGGAGTGAAGGGTATGGGACAGGGGCTGAATTTTTAATTTGAACTGTATAGTTTGTACTGAAGTATTTTTTAACCATGTGTAGGCATTGCTTTTTCAATAAAGACTAGTTTAAAAAAAAAGACTGAAAGCAAGTCTTGAATAAAAAAATGAAAGGGATTAGTTTCATTATTTGTACAAAAGAAAATGGATTATGCTACTTACTTTAACTTCTGATTTTTTGAGAGGATTAGAGAAAATATGTGTGTTTGGGGTGGCATGGAGTAGGGAATCAATAAATGCTATAGGTAGCCAACAACACTTGTCAACACAGTTGACATAGTTTAGTACTTGAAACAGTAAATATTTATTGGTAGAATGACGAACTGTAGTTCTAAAAATTTTTGCTCTCAGGACTATTAAAATGTATTGAGGACTCTAAAAATGTTTAGTTTGTATGACTTATATCTATTAATACTTATTGTGTTAGAAATTAAACCTGATAAGTTTAAGAAATATTTATTAATTCATTTAAAAGCTATAATAGTATACCTGTTATATATCACCATAAAGATTTTTTTCAGTTTTTTTTCTTTCTTTTTTATTGATGTATAGTTGATGTACAATATTATATAAGTTACAGGTGTACAATATAGTGATATACAATTTTTTTTGTCAATCCCAAACACCCTATACTTTAATAAAAAACATATTTCTTAAAATAAAAATAATTTAGTGAGAAGAGTAGCATTGTTTTACATTTTGGTAAATCTCTTTAGTGTATGGTTTAATAGTAACTCATATCTGCTTTTTGCATTCAATCTGTTGTGAAATGTATTGATTGAAGTATATGAAGAGGGAGAAGTGTCTTATAGCCTTTTCATATAATTGTGAATTTTTTTCTAACCACACCAAATTTCATAAATAGTAGTTTCTTAAAGGTTAGGCCCAGTGTAGGATCTGAAACCATTTCAATGAACTGTCAATACTTTTACATTAAAATCCACTGGTCCAGTTTGACCTTTGAATGAATTTTTTACTCCATGCATTATTTTGTAACAGCTTTTAGATTACATTGTTTTACTGAGTTATGAAGATCTACCTTATTTTGGCACATTTCATCATACAGTATCAAAAAATCACATTCATTAATGTCACAACTAATCTTATCAGAAAATCTTTTAAGTATTTGGAAAGTATCATGGTAATGATGGCAGATAGTTCTCCAAAATTCTAATTTTCCCTTTAAAGTTCAAATTACATTGTTTCCACCAATACTTTCAGTTGTTTTTCTTGAAGTGGCAGGCTCACTTGCCAAATATTGAAGTATGAAAAATGATATTTTGTCTTTTAGTTGTTCTTTCAAATAAAATTGGTGCTTTGTGTATAAAAAGATATGAAAATGTCTAAAAAGATATGAAAATGTCAGCATACAACTCAAACAATAGCATAAGTCATTTTTCTGGAACTATTATACTTAGGTACAATAAACAGCAGAATGCTTCCCATTTTATCACAGAATATTTTAAGTATGAGTACTTAAAAGTGATTATTTAATAAAATTGTTTGTATTGTTTCATCAAGGAAATTATTAATGGAAACTGAACTTTCTGTGTTTTTTTTTTTAACTGTAAGTGTATAGTGGTGAAGAATACAATGACTACTAGTGGAGTTAGGTGCATTTGATTCATGCTAGGGGACCAGCAATTTTAACCCACTATTTCATTTGCATCATTAGTGCAAATGTCAACACTATAACATGCAGCACAATGTCTTAGTATTATTATGAAAACAGTGTTGACCTCAGGTACTCTGGGATTCCAAGGGGTCCAAGAACCACACTTTAAGAACCACTGGTCTAGAACCTTAAAATAGACTAGTATATATTTACCTTGATAATAAATTAATTGGCAATGATAGCTACAAAGCAATTTAGTCACATCTAAGAGTTCAAAGTTTCTGTGAAGACACTAGATGAAGTTACTGGCTTAAAGAAATGAGTTGCTTTCCTCCTTGAAACTGGAATTATGGCATAATAAATACAGGATGTGGAGTTGATCAGATGTGAGTTTGAATCGTGTAAACTGAGCAATTAATTTACCCTGTTTTACTCTCAGCTTTCTAACCTATAAAGTAGAAAAAAATACTTGCATTTCAGGATCATTGTCAGTGATTGCAAAGTGACTGACAAAATAGTTCTCAGTAAATAGTAGTTTGCCAGTAGGAATAAGAACAAGAGTATTTGGTTTTGTGCCACCCATTAGTACCTGGAACCATTTATTACCTCTTGAAACACAAATTATTTCATAGGAAATGATTAGATATGTATAAAATTAAGAGGAAGTTCTAACAGTCCAAGAAATCACTGTTATCTCCCATGTCAAGTTTATAGTATGGTTTAAGTTGCCAGTGTTTGCTCAACCAAAAATGATATTCAATATATTGATAATTAACTTACATTTTTCAGTGAGGCTAGGCCTAGTCAGCTTCATTCCCATCTTACAGATCTTTTAGCTATCACATGCCTTCTCAAACCCTTGTAGTATTATTAAATCACCTTATTCAAGTACAATTCAAATTCTATTTTCCAAAATTTTAAGAGATTTTTTTCGTATAATTTTAGTTCTGGCATTTTATTATAGTGATAGCTGAAACTTAGAGGTCCTACTGTTAAAATGGGATTTTCACATGTACCATTTCTGGACATACGGTTGCTGTGAAATGTTTTGTGTGTGTAATGTGTTTGATAAATGAGATTTTAATAATATGAATTTATTATTTTATAAGTTATATATAAGATTTTTAGTAAACATAAAATAGTATTAAAAAGATTTAAAATTTTTATGTATCATTCTTTTTAATTTGCTCTATTTTACTTTAGTCTTTCTTGTCTGAATAAATGATGTAGCTTAAAAATACACAGTTGTGATAATATTTATATACAGTTGATTCTTGAAAGAAAAACTTATGGAATAGCAATTAATCTCAATGCTGTTTATAGGCCCAGAAGTGCTCTGTGCCTAGCACCACAGGTGCCAGGGTGCATCCTGGGTATTTTATTCTAGAGTCAGCTTTTCACCAAATTCTCATGCGATACATATGTCACATTAAGAACTGGCCCATAGTACTAGAGCTCCCACACACATACTTAGGTCATTTGTCTGAACTAAAAAAAAAAATTATAAGGCTAACCATTTAATAAAATGTTTGTATTTCCATCCAAATGGTGTTTTTATGAATTAGACCCTTGAAATAGGCATAAATTGTGCATTATTCTCTACATTTTTAAATGTGCTGCTACTGTTGGTAATTACCACAGAGTGCATATTTAATGCACTGAGGAAATTTGATGCAATTATTCCGTTTATTTGTGATTTCCCTTCAATCCAAATGTTAAAGCATTAAACTACTGAGAAAGGAAACTACAGAGAATTTAGGTCATTTAAAAATGCACACATTTTCTGAACTCTGCTTGTAAACTTGTACTGCACTAACCAAAATAAAATTAGAAGGAACCCAACATTGTGAAGGATAGGGTTCAAAAGTTTAGGAGATTTTGAATAAAATTACCTTTTAAGTATAACCTTAAAAGAGGCTTGGCCAGTTGCAAGGCTACAGTCTTACAAAAGTCAAGGAGAGGTGTACAACGGAGCTAAAAATTTAGCTACTTTTGTTACCAACCGGGGTTCTTGGCCTTCCCCAAGCAATAGAAATTGACAAGAGGCCAAACAAATTCAGGCAAGGCTTTATTGGGGCCCTTGCTGCAGCAGGGGGGAACCAGAACAAGTAACAGGTTCCCTTGCTCGCTTGCTCCCTGAGAGGGGGCAAGCTTGTTCCTTATATGGGGTGAGGGTAGAGGTGTGTCCAGGGGTCGGGCCGGAGGGGTGGCTTAGGTGTTTTGCCCACCCCTCTGGTGGTGTTGAGTGCAGGGGGCATGCGCAGTACCCTGCTTTTGCTCCCAACACTTTGTTTTTGCTGCTGCTCTTCAGAAGTGGCAGTTGAGTTTTTTAGTCTTTTGTATCTTTTTGTCCATAATTTGCCCCAACTGCGCATGCATGCAGTTATTTTTAGTCCCTTATAGTTTCTTTGTATTTTGTTGCTGGAGGAGAGGTTTGTCCAGGTGCAAGCATTGCAGCACTGCAGCAAAGGGTTCCAGGTCCCAGCTTGCCTCAGTTTAACTTCAGACAAATTATTCTTCCTCAAGCCTCTTTTCAGTACTTCGGAGTTGATTACACCTGGAAATGGATTGAATAGACAGAAGTTGGTAATTTAGAAAGTTGGTACAAAATGGTAGAAACCACAGAAGAGAGGTCTGAGTCTGTCTCTTCCATGAGTGCCCAGCATTTTTTAAAGCTCAGAGAATTTTGGTAGTGAAAATCATCTCTACTGCTGAAAGGGTCAGAAAATAAGAAGAGTGCAAGAGGGGTACAGCTCTTGTAGGCCCACTTTATATTTTCTCCTTTGAGCGTAAGCTAGGAAGAAAAGTACACATTTTTCACAGAAATGATTCAATATCATTAAAATGGTTTGGTAGGGAATAGAATAAGGCAGAAGAACACAGGTATTAAATGGGAAGGAAGAACTTCATATCCATTTTGTTCAGTAGACATCAGCTGGTGTTCCCTTTCAACTTAATATGCAACTATTTGTTATACATGTTTTAATAATAGTCTTAAATATCTCTCTAGGGCTACCGAAGAGATGAGATTTAAAATGAAATCTATTCCATGGCTTTAAAAATATGTTTCTTCATGTAATAGTAATGAGAGACCTGTATTCTTATGCTTAAAGCAAAGAGTTACCTTCCTATTAACATTTGTTTAACTAGGCTTCTATCACAACAGGTGCAAAATTATTTTTATGAGTAAAATATTATCAGCCTTCAAAATTAGCCAGGGCAAAATGCAAGTTGTCTGATTAAATAATCAGAGCTGATACTTAAAATACATTTGATTTCCACAAGAATTTTAAAATGCAAAGTCCCAGTCTCTTATTCTGATGTGTTGAGGGAGCTGCAATTTTTTGTGGTATATAAGTAGTAGCTTGTATTGTAAATAATTTGATATATTTCACATAATTCAACTGACATTATGAGACAATCTACTAAAAATGTAGTAGTTTATTACTTCTAGTCTAACATTTTAATCTATCAATGAAGTAGAATTATGCTTCACGTGCATAAAGCAAAAATAAAAGTGACCCTTTTGTAGACTATTCTAAATTCAATTAAAAAGCACATCAGTTTAGAAAGTTAAAATCCAGTGTATTCTTATTTAAATTTAATTTGTGGAGGGTAAAAAAATACGAATATAAATTTCAGTTCATAAAATGTATAAATCGTATGTACACCAAAGTTACTGAATATCTTGGTGAACGATAAAGATTCCCAAATGGTTAAAATCAAACAATCAAACAAAAAACAAAAGCAAACAATACCACACACACACACACACACACACACACACACTCTCACTGTTTCGAACACAGGAAACTTCTTTAGGAGGTACTTTCTAAACCATGGTTTAGAAGTACTACAACAGTGCAGCTGTTAGAAACCAATTATAGCCAGGTAACTGTTTGTTTTCATATCTAAATCTGTTTGTCAATCAGGAGAATGCAGTGAATCAGGGAAGGGGATCTCATACAAACCACAATAAGGCAGAGCATCTGGAATGGGTCCAAGCCACAGGAATTAAGGCAGGAGTATAGATCAAAACCATACATATGCACATGGCTGCTGTCTTTGACCAACTTTTCAAATAGACTCAGAAGTAGAGACTACTGGAGAAAAATGTCAGTTTTCTATTGAGAGCAGTCTGATTTTAAGATTTCTTAGAAATGTGTGGTTATTTATAGAAGAGTGATTGTAGAAGACATCTTTTACAGATCTTCAAATGTAAGACATTTCTAAAATTGGCTCATAATCATCATTTTAAAATGAAGATTTAAAAGTATTTTTAAATTTCAAAGTACATTATATATATATTATATATATATATATATAATATATATATATATCTGACCATATTATAAACACATAGGTTTTAACTACTTTGAAATTAATCTATGGCTGTTTCCAGCTAATATAGCTATTTATGAAGAAACTTTAGTTTTATCAGGACCCTAGCATACACTTTTACTCAAGTTAGTGAAACCACCTCTACTGTTTAAATATGCAGCTGTTTGTGCTGTGGTTGCAAGATTTCAGGAGACAGTGAGGCATACAAAGAGTGATTTACATAAATCTATATGGCTAGAAGTTTTTCCATGCTGAAATGTGGGTGAACCTACTGAGACTCTGAAGTTTGAGTTGGTGACATCAAGGGAGCATAAATAGAAATTTATTAAAAAAGCTAAAGAAAATGAAATGGGCACGACCATTCTGTGGTTTTGCTTAAACACAGGCTTTCACATCCATTGAGAGTCCTGGATTCCTTGTTAACTGCTTACTGAAAGGAGCTCTTTTGTTTTTCCAGCCATAATTTAGTGCCAATAGGTATTTGCCTCTAAGCTTGATGGCACTTCTCTAACCTTCACAGTTGACTATGTAGTTCTTAGCTGTGGCTATCATGGTTTAGGGTTGCTCTCCCAGATGGATGCTGAAAAGTATTTTCTTACTTGTCCCAGGTTTCTCTCTGTATACCATTTAGTTCTGGTGTTAGGAAGAGGAGGAGGGGTTAGCCACTACCTGATGTGGCGCTCTCTGTACCTGAGCCATCTTTTAAATATTTACAAAGGCTCATTTGAGATGGAATCAGAATGAATGATCAAGAAACAAATGAGTGAGAAGTGATGAATTAGATGAAATGAAATACTGGAGGAAATAGTTACGCTTTGTTTGTCTAGAAAGAAGAGTTTGCCTAAGATTGCAGAAAGGGCTCTGAGGAGATTCTCTGTACTGTATTTCATAAAGAAAACCAGAGGTAGGACCAGTAAAAAAAATTCCTTTTTTCCCCTCATGATGAACTGATTCTTACTGTGGTTGACACTGAGAAAATCTTCCTTACTAGAATGTTAATCTCAGAACTTTAGAATTCATCTCATCCATCCCCCTGCTTTCAAGAAGGAATGTATTTGTAGAATCTCAATCTACAAATCTTTTTTGAGTGCATACTATTTGCCCATCATTGTGTTAGACTATGTAGGGTTTACAGTGTTTCATATTTTCTACCACTCAGATATGAGAAATTCGTTTTTAAAGATTTACAGAGAAGCAGGAGAGGAGAGTACTGACAAAAGCAAGAACTAACATTTATTGGGCAAATACTGTGTGTCACAGTGCTTTTGTTTATCTTACCTCACTTAATCCTCAAACCAATGCCATGAGGTGTGGGCATCATTGTCTTCCTTTTACAAAGGAAGAGGGAACAAAGGCTCAGGGAAATAATTTTCTCAAGACACCGAGATAATAATGGCCAATCCAGAATTTGAATCGAGGATTATATGATGCTAAAGTTCATGCTCTTTCCACCAAAACATGCTAACATCTATTCTGGTCATTACTGGGACACATTTCCCCATGCATTTCCCAAGTCTCCCATACTACCTTTTTGAGTTAAACAAACAGAAAAGCAAAGACAAAACCAGACAAATGAATAAAAAAGAGTGATTATCATTCTCTTTGTGAAAATGTGTCATATTTTTAACTGTGAAGTTTGCTTTTTTTAAAATTCTTCAGGTTTGAGTATCTCACTTATCCTTTAGTGTACTTAGGGGTTTTCTAATTTGCTATCAAGGGTTATTTCATATTATTCTGGCTTTCTAGGATAATCTGATCTGCAATTCAACAGTGAATCATCACTGGTTATTAGACAGTTGACCGAATGCCTGGATATGCCATGAGAGTAATTGTAGAATATAAACTTTGGTAATTGTGGACGCTGGCTAGACTACTAGAATCCTTACATTTCTAGCATAGTGGAGTATATATTTCTGTGTTTACTGCAAAAACTGATGAACCATGAGTAGAATTTTAATAAATAAATTATATTGTGGTTAATTATTAAATTAAAGCTATGAGAAATAGTTAAGGGAAGATTGTCATCTCTCTCTTAAATGACCCCTTACTGTGGCTATAATCCATATCTCACACTGGAATCTGTGAATTATTTGATTGTCTCAAGGTCTTTTAATTCATACTATAATATTCTGATTTCCCTGAAGATATTTTCGAAATCAGCTTTCTTCTCTTTTGCTCAAGAGGAAAATGAAATAGCTGGTACTAATGCAATGACAAGTGTTTTGAATTTGGTGGTATACAGAGGACATGATTATTTTGAGGATTAAGTCACCAAATTATCTTAAACAGTTTCCAATTCAAAATTTTTCATTTCTTAAGGGGAAAGCCAAGAGAAATCAGACCCAGGAGTGTACTTAAAACCACAGGTTAGACGGATACCTTAGGGCTGGCTAAAGTCATGAATGGGGATGTGAATACTAAATCTCCTTGGAGGAAAATGGAGTGTGGGCAATCAACATTGGAAGCACAGGAAGGGGAGAATAATGGTAACTGAAGTAGCTGAGCCACCCTAAGTGATCAAGCAGAGATGCCCAAGAACACAAGTTAGGAGCATAAAGCACATAAAGGCAGGTATCCAAGACCATATAGGTTAGATAACAAGAGTCAAGTGTAAGCTCTGCTAAAAATGAGAGTCAGGACATAAGACACAGAAGGCCTGGGTAGTAGATACCCATAGACTCAGCACTCATAGGAAGGGAGAAATAGGTCACCACAAATGGTGCTGAGAAGACAGGGTTATGACCTCTGATCCTAGCATAGAGACTGTCCAGTCCTGGCTGTCTGCTTAGTACAGTTAGAGACCAATGTTTATGGCTAGATAAAAGGAAAGTCTTTCTAGATCACACTAAATCTGTGCTGCTCAGTACAACAGTTATCAGTATTTGGCACATATGGCTATTTAATAAATTAAAATAAAGCCAACTAAAATGAAAATGCAGTTCCTCAGTCACACAAGCCACATTTCAAATGCTTATTACCACACGTGGCTACCATATTGGACAGCAAAAATATAGAACATTTCCTTTATCATAGAAAGTTCTATTGGACATTGTTGTTCTATATTATAATAGTCATGAAAGGCTTAGGCTTTTGGAGAGTCCTAATACTGTGGAAATATGGAATCTATAAGTTTCTATAACAAGACCTCTCTATGAGAGTGTACCTTAAAAGAAACCAAGAAATAATACTGTTAAATTTAGTGAGGATTCTGAAAACAGGATTTTGATGGAATAATTCTATTATATGAAGTTAGTTTTGAAATTGGTATTCATAATTTTCTTTTTGCTAATTTGTATACTGCTGCAATAAATACAGAGATTTTTTCCACTGAGGAGTATCTATTAAAATCCTGTTGGAATGGATCATAACGTATACAAACTGCTGAAATTATATTAAAATCTATTTTCCCACATGTATACTGTGTGTTTGTTGAAGCATATCGGCTTTTGTGAATTACTTGAAATTTTCTCATCTCCACTGATGGCTCATGGGAAAGTAGATCCTTCTATCTTTCTTTCATCAAACTGTCAACAAGTCAGCTTCCTGTTTTGAGTGCTATTTTTCACTGTATATAATATACATCTTTTTATGTATGCATTTGTATTGTATTTAGTACAGATTTTGTGTGCTTAACTATGTGTAAGAGAAAGAAAAAAAGATACACAGGAAAAGACAGAAAAAGAGAGGGAGATTAGACATACTAAGGAAAATGAAGTGAGTAAAATATTAGGTTTTTTTTTCTCTTCAAAGTAAATTTAACTCTCAGAGAAAGAGAGAACCATTTGCATTTATGTCAGTATCTAATATTTTTCTTTATATCCTAAACCCAAGCCCCTGAAAGTCACCACCACTAAATTTTGTGGCTTCTAGAGGAAAATCCAAACCCCCTTGTTCAGAGGTACTGCTTTTTGATTTTGGCATGAAGGTTCTTGAACAGACCTAGCCGCTGATATGGAACCAAAATACATGTGGTAGGCATAGCTTGTTGAATCCACACTGGCTCAAAATTAAATAGGCAGTTCACAGAAGAGGATGCCTGAATAACAACGAAATGTAAATTAAAGCAACAATAAGATACCATTTCATATCCATCAGACTGGCAAAAATTAGGTGTGTGGAGCTGGAATTCTCATAAAATACTGTGGCAGTATAAGTTTATATAGCTACTCTGAGAATGGTTTACCTATATCTAGCAAAGTTGAAGGTGTACATACTCTATGAACTAGCAGTCTGACTTTTATATTTATATCTTTATATCCTAAAGAAACTCTTGCACATATACAAGAATGTTCACTGTAGCATTGTTTATAATAGCAATCAAAATAAAGAAGTAGTCAAAATAAACAGGAGCTATATATATCAACATGTATGAATGTAAAAGCATAATATTAAATGAAAAAAAGACAAAATTATATATCTAGTATATGATACAATTTATATAACTGAAAACATGTAAAACAATACCATAGATATTTTCTTATAAGCTCATATGTAGTAATAGTGTAAAAACAGGCATTGAAATGATAAACACTAAATTTAGTATAACAAATATTAAAAAAATAAAAGCAGGCTCTGTCTCAGGGGCACAGGAAATAAACAGATAAATGTGATTTGTTATCCTTCAGTATTAGAGACACCAGCTTTCCTCAAACTATCCATGGTGCTTGCACTTTGCTTTACCAACGAAAGCTTTAAAGTTGCTTAAACTTCCTTTGTTTATCTTGTAACTCTCAGCCTCTTCTTGACTGCTGGTCACCATGAGTGAGTGAAGATATCTGAGTCTTCAGACAGTCAATTGGAAGAGGTTCTTTTTATAAAAACAGAACTTTTCTCATTAATGTGGCACTTTAGATAGCACCTTGGGGACACCCTACAAATCTCAACCCTATTTTCATTCATTTATATTTTTATTAATCCCACTCATCTGTCAAACATTTTTTGAGAAGCTTTTATATGGTAGGTATTGGGAATACAAAGATGACTAAGAAATGGTCCCTACCCATAAGGCGCTCACAGTCTATAATGGCATACATAGATAATTATAACAAATACTTTTAGCTCATGCTTTAGAGGGTACTAAAGAGGAATTGATTAAAATATTACTTAAGTTCTTTTCCCCCTTCAAAGTAAATAAAAGGATTATCTCTCAAAGAAAGAAATCATTTGTATTTGTAGATCGGTGTCGTATTTCCTCTGGATCCCAAATTCATGACAAGTAGGGTTAATGTTTATATTTCCAGCCCAGACCTTTTTTGAGCTCCAAATTTGTATATCCAATTTTCTACTGTATATTTCTACTTGAACATTTTAATTTAACATGTCTACAATAGAACTCCTGATTTTCTTTCCTAGATCTACTGCACCTAAATTTCCTCCCATCTCAGTAAACGGCAACTCTATCCTTCTAGGTGATCAGGTCCCAAACCTTGAAATCAACCTTGATTCCTCAGTGTGAGACATATTTTCCATTTGTCCCTCTCTATGCCTTCTAAACTTGCTCTGTGCTCTAAGAGCCCAATTCATGGACTGCATGAATGAGTTCTCTTCCTCTTTGACTTCCATTTGGGTTTGACCAATAAGAGGCACTGAGGAGAGTTGGAGGAGAGTAAGGTTGTTGTCTTCTCCCTTTCCCCGGTGCTTCCCTTGCCAGATTGCTGTAGGTTGATGTGACCCTTTCATGATCCTCTCCATATGACTACATTCTCCATGTTCCAGGAACCATTCTCTCCTCTTACCTTTCAGGCCTAGGTATGATAACAGCTTCATCCTATAATTAGCTCCTGGGTACATCACTATCTCTTGTTGTTTTCCTTAAATCTTGCCCCATATCTTTGTAAATGGTTTATTTAACTCTCCTCAAATTATCTATTTTAAGTGTGCCACTGCCATTACTTTGCTCCAAGCTGCCAGTCTCTCTTGCCGGGACTATTGTAATGGCCTCTTAGCTGATATCCCTGTTTTCTCCCTTGTTTCCATAGAATCTGTTTTCCATACAGAATCTAGACTGACCCTTTAAAAACATAAGTTAAATCACATCACTCCTTTGCTTGAAAACTCTCTACTAGATCTCCATATTAATCTGAGTAAAGGTCAAAGGTCCTATGATCGTCCAAAAGGCCTTACAAGATAGATACGGTCTCCTCTTTGTTCTCTAACTTCATCTCTTATTACTCTCCTAAAGGGAAACTGTTTCTCTACTCAGAACATTTCTGACACCAAAAATGTGAGTTTTCCACACCAAACAATTCTCCAGTTCTCTGTGGACAACAACTGGGTGTCCTACAATTTAATTCAATTCTGACACTAACTGCCCAGAGTTAGTGTAGACCGCCCACAGGTTAAAGGCTTAATCCCACAAGACTGCTCCCCTCTCCTGCTTCAGACACTAATTGTAAGTCATAGGTCATCCCCAGGTTATCCACACTTCTGTCCAAATTAGCTACAAATTGGCTCTTCAGGTCTGACTGTTTGCTATAATGGCTCACAGAATTCAGGGAAACACTCTACTTACTGTTAGTGGTTTATTACAAAGGATACAAATGAACACCCACCCAGATGAAGAGGTACATGGGGCAAGGTCTAGAAGGTCCCAAGCACATGAGCTTCTGTCCCCATGGAGTTTGGGGTACTCCAGCTTCCTGGCACAAGGGAGCATTCACCAACCCTGAAGTTCTCAGAACCCCTTCATTTAGGGTTTTTACGCAGGTTCCATTACATAGGCATGGTTGATTAAATCATTGGCTGCTGGTGATTAACTCAATGTCTAGCTTCTCTCCCCTCCCTAGAGGTCTGGACAGGGCTGAAAGTTCTAACTTTATCATGTGGTTGGTTCCTCTGGCAACCAGTCCCCTTGAAGCCATCCTATTTATAATTGGAACCTCTCTCACCTGCTTAGCCTTATTTTTTCTGTAGCATTTACTACATTTTAATATACTTTTCATTTTGTTGTTTTTTAAAATTTATTGTGTGAGTTCCACAATTAGAAGATAAGTTGCATGAAAACAGGGTGTGTATGGGTACACTGCTTGACCCAAGGTAAATAATATATATTTATTGAATGCATGGTTGAATGAATGTAGTGAATTAGAAAGATGCACAAGAAACCTGTGAGTGTTACAGAAGGCTCTTTGGAGAAGTTGCTTTTGTTCTTCTGACTCCTCACCCTGGCGTCCCTCCACCAATATGCTATTGCATCTGAATGGGAGTTCTAGTTAGTTTATGCCTCAAGACCATAAGATCTGTCTGCTCACTTATGCCAATAGGCAGATCTAAGTTTTGAAACTCAGATACAAAAATTCCTCTTTTAGGGGAGCAAATTCAATTATTTATTGAAAATAAAATACTTAGGAAATATTCGTGTTTTTATGAAGAGATATTTGAACACCAGAAGAACACCTATTTTAAGAGTTTTTTATTGAAGTATAGTTGATTTACAATATTGTGTTAGTTTCAGGTGTACTGCAAAATGATTCATACATATATATATATATATATATATATATATATATATATATATATATATATATATATATATATTCTTTTTCAGATTCTTTTCCCTTACAGGTTACTACAAAATATTGATTATAGTTCCCTGTACTATACAGTAGGTCCTTGTTGGTTATCTATTTTATATATAGTAGTTTGTATGTTAATCCCAAACTCCTAATTTATTCCTCTCCACCCCCTTCCCCCTTTGGTAACCATAAATTTTGTTTTCTATGTCTGTGGGTCTATTTCTGTTTTAAGTTCATTTGTATCTTTATTTTTTAGATTCCACATAAAAGCGATATCATATGGTATTTGTCTTTCTCTGTCTGGCTTACTTCACTTAGTATGATAATCTTTAGGCCCTAGAAAAGAAGAAGTTCCTATTTTAACTAAACATCACAAATATAAGGCTCAAGTAGACAAGAGCATATAGTTTTCTTTCTATGGAAAAGAACAATAGTTGTAGAATGTGTTTTGCTTTCTACTAATAGTATGGTTATCTTTGAATTGTATATTATTCATATAACCTAGATTGGGTATTCTTTTAAAATAAGCTGTATAATAAATGGATTTGCAAGACCAAAAACTTTATTGTACAATATAATAATTTTATTCTTTAATAGAAAGAGGGACTAAGTGATAGAGATTACTTGATTTTTTTTTTTGTAAATATCAATTTAACTGAGGGAAGTTGTCAGTAAATCATCTCCTAAGCAGTTTTATCATAGCTCGTATACAAGATTTTTCTGCTTTTTCCTCAAACATTCTTTACAATAGGAAGGCTTATTTAAGACATCAAAATTTAAATCAGATATTAAATTTCAGTTAATGTTGAACAATTACAAGGAATCTTAGAAGGTCTATTTTTTAAAATTTATATTTCACAGAGATTTTTAAAAAAGGGACAGCTTCTATAATATCAATAAGAATAGGTAGACAAGAAGATAGGAACTTTTTTGTGAATAAATTTTACTATTTCTTAACCATTGGTTTATAAATTTTTCTTACAGTCTAGTTGAATCTGTTCAAACCCTTGTGATTTACCTCAGGCTTGTCATTGGATTTTGAAAGACACATTGGTTATTTTCAGGACAAAAAAGGCATTTATTGAGCATTTTACTGGGCATTTTTAACTTTGTTCATTTATTTATTTTTTTGTAATGGCTTTATTGAGATATAATTCAGATACCATAAATTTCACCTATTTAAGAAGTACAATTCAATGGTTTTTTAGTGTATGGTTTTTCACAGAGTTGTGTGACTATCACCACAGTTAATTTTAGAATATCTTCATCACCCCGAAAGGAATCCCCTGTCCTTTAGCAGTCACTCTCCATTTATCCCAAAATTCCCTAGCCATAAGCAACCACTAATATACTTTCTATCTTTATAGATTCACCTATTCTGGGCATTTCATATAAATGGAATTATATGTGTTTTTTTCTGATTGGCTTCTTTCACTTAGCACAATGTCTTCAAGGTTCATCAGTGCTGCAACATGTATCAATACTTCATTCCTTTTTATTGCCAAGTAATATTCCACTATATGAATATATGTACCACATTTTATTCATCCATTCATCAGTTGATGGGCATGGATTGTTTCCATTTTTTGGCTATTTTGAATAATACTGCAATGAACATTGTACAAGTTTTGGTGTATATGTTTTCATTCCTCTTACATATATACACCAAGGAGTGGATTTTCTGGGTCATATAGTAACTCTGTGTTTAACCTTTTGAGGAACTGACTGTTTTCTAAAGCAGCTGCACTATTTTGCATTCCTACCAGCAGTGTATAAGGGTTCTAATTTCTCCATATCTTCACTGTTTCATTTAGCAACACTGAATAGCAGCATATTTAAAACAATGTTTAACAACAATTCTGCTGGATAGATATTATAAATTTAATTTTATGTATAGAGAAACAAAGGCTTAGAAAAAGCATAAATAATTGGTCCAAACCCACAATGCTAGAAAGTGTTAGAGTTAGTTTTCAAACTCAGTTCTAATTAAACACCTATACCTTTCATTCATTCTAAAATTCTATTTATTTTTTCCAGAAATATTTTAGAAAATCACTTACATTTAGCACATATTTGAGTGTATACCATGTTTTAGGAATTGGGGAAACAGTTCAATTTGCTTATAGACCCGTGAGACTAGTGGCTCAGAGTTGCTTGCATATAGGTCAGCAATTTAAAGTCTCTTTTAATACTCTTAAAAATTAATTAGAACCCCAAAGAGTTTTTGTTTATGTGGCTTTTGTCTATTGATATGTTTAGTATTAGAAATTAAAACCAAGAAAAATTTTTTAATGAATTTTTATTGGAGTATAGTTGCTTTACAATGTTGTGTTAGTTTCTACTTTACAGCAAAGTGACTCAGCTATATATATACATATATCCCCTCTTTTTTGGATTTCCTCCCCATTTAGGTCACCACAGAGCACTGAGTAGAGTTCCCTGAGCTCATTAGTTATCTATTTTATACATAGTATCGATAGTGTATATATGTCAATCTCAGTCTGCCAGTTCATCCCCCCCTCCTTACCCCTTGGTATCCATATGTTTGTTCTCTACGTCTTTGTCTCTATTTCTGCTTTGTAAATAAGATCATCTATACCATTTTTCTAGATTCCACATGTATGCGTTAATATACAATATTTGTTTTTCTCTTTCTGACTTACTCTATATGACAGTATCTAGGTCCATCCACATCTCTACAAATGACCCAATTTTGTTCCTTTTTATGGCTGAGTAATATTCCATTGTATATATGTACCACATCTTCTTTATCCATTCCTCTGCTGATGGACACTTAGGTTGCTTCCATGTTCTGGCTATTGTAAATAGTGCTGCAATGAACATTGGGGTGCATGTGTCTTTTTGAATTATGGTTTTGTCTGGGTATATGCCCAGGTGTGGGATTGCTGGGCCATATGGTAGTTCTATTTTTAGTTTTTTAAGGAACCTCCATACTGTTCTCCACAGTGGCTGTATCAATTTACATTCCCACCAACAGTGCAAGAGGGTTCCCTTTTCTCCACACTCTCTCCAGCATTTATTGTTTCTAGATTTTTTTGATGATGGCCATTCTGACTGGCGTGAGGTGATACCTCATTGTAGTTTTGATTTGCATTTCTCTAATAATTAGTGATGTTGAGCATCTTTACATGTGCCTCTTGGCCATCTGTATGTCTTCTTTGGTGAAGTGTCTATTTAGGTCTCCTGCCCATTTTTTGATTGGGTTGTTTGTTTTTTTGATATTGAGCTGCATGAGCTGTTTGTATATTTTGGAGATTAATCCCTTGTCTGTTGCTTCATTTGCAAATATTTTCTGCCATTCTGAGGGTTGTCTTTTTGTCTTGTTTACGGTTTCCTTTGCTGTGCAAAAGCTTTTAAGTTTCACTAGGTCCCCTTTGTTTATTTTTGTTTTTGTTTTTATTACTCCAGGAGGTGGGTCAAAAAAGATCTTGCTGCAATTTATGTCAAAGAGTGTTCTGCCTGTGTTTTCCTCAAGAGTTTGATAGTGTCTGGCCTTACATTTAGGTTTTTAATCCATTTTGAGTTTATTTTCGTATACGGTGTTAGGAAGTGTTCTAATTTCATTCTTTTACATGTAGGTGTCCAGTTTTCCCAGCACCACTTATTGAAGAGGCTGTCTTTTCTCCATTGTATATTCTTGCCTCCTTTGTCATAAATTAGGTGACCATAGGTGCATGGGTTTATCTCTGGGCTTTCTATCCGGTTCCATTGGTCTATATTTCTGTTTTTGTGCCAGTACTATACTGTCTTGATTACTGTAGCTTTGTAATATAGTCTGAAGTCCGGGAGCCTGATTCCTCCAGTTCCATTTTTCTTTCTCAAGATTGCTTTGTCTGTTCAGGGTCTTTTGTGTTTCCATACAAATTGTAAAATTTTTTGTTCTAATTCTGTGAAAAATGCCATTGGTAATTTGATAGGGATTTCATTGAATCTGTAGATTGCTTTGGGTAGTATAGTCATTTTCACAGTATTGATTCTTTCAGTCCAAGAACATGGTATATCTCTCCATCTGTTTGTGTCAGCTTTGATTTTTTTAATCAGTATCTTATAGTTTTCTGCGTACAGGTCTTTTGCCTCCTTAGGTAGGTTTATTCCTAGGTATTTTATCCTTTTTGTTGCAATGGTAAATGAGATTGTTTCCTTAATTTCTTTTTCTGATCGTTTGTTTTTAATGTATAGAACTGCAAGAGATTTCTGTGTGTTAATTTTGTACCCTGTGACTTTACTAAATTCATTGATTAGCTGTAGTAGTTTTCTGGTGGCACCTTTAGGATTTTCTATGTAAAGTATCATGTCATTTGCAAACAGTGACAGTTTTACTTCTTCTTTTCCAATTTGGATTCCTTTTATTTCTTTTTCTTATCTGACTGCCGTGGCTAGGACTTCCAAGACTACGTTGAATAATAGTGGTGAGAGTGAACACCCTTGTCTTGTTCCTGATCTTATAGGAAATGCTTTCAGTTTTTCACCATTGAGAATAATGTTTGCTGTGGGTTTGTCATATATGGCCTTTATTATGTCGAAGTAGGCTCCCTGTATGACCACTTTCTGGAGAGTTTTTATCATAAATAGGTGTTGAATTAAAACCAAGAAATTTTAAAAATATTATTTGTTACTTCATTGAAAATAACAATAAACTTATCACTTGTTAAAATAAGTAAAACAGTTTTACAAAAATAACTATAATGTCTAAAAAATAATTTGGTAAGAATAGCGGAATTATTTTACTTTTTTACACATTTCTTTAACGTCAGGCTTAGCAGAAGATAGTTGAATTCTCATGTCTGCTTCTGCATTCAATCTGTTGCAATATGTTGTTTTGTTTGAAGTATGTGAGGTATCACACATATATACATTTAGAAAGTGGAGTATTTTAATAGTATTTTTCAGATAATTGTGGATGTTTTTTGTACTACACCAAAGTTTACAAGTAGTATAAAGGTTAATTGCAATTTGGAATCTGAAACATAAGGAATTCTTCATATTTTATTATATTACATTAAAATCCACTGGTCTAACTTGCACTTTGAATGGAAATTTACCAGTGTATGATTTTATGACATGTATTTGTCATTTGGAAAATGTTGAATCACTGAGTTATACAAAGTTTCCAAATGTTGGTGTATTTTATGATACAATATGAATAAATCTCATCCATTAATATCACTTTCGTTAACTTAGAAGCACAGATATTATTACTGAAAACAAATACAAATATAATTGTTTTCCTTGAAGTGAAAGGCTCACTTCGTATTATTTTTGAGAAAATATCTTTTAAAAATCCAAGTTTGAATTACCATTCTTTGCCTGTCAGTCAATTCTTTCAAGTAAAAATGGCATACTATGGAAAAAGCAGTTAGTTTGGATCTCAAAGAATCACACAAGTGCTTTTCCTCAAGAAAACCGGTTTAACATGCAGCAGAAACTCTTTATATGTACTTCCTATTTGGTTACACTATTATTTTATAAAGGACACTCTTAAATTGAGATTTAATAAAATTATTGTTTGTATACTTTCATCAGGAGTTTTAAAGTGAAACTGACATTTAAAAAAATACTTGGTTGCAAAGACTTCAGTAACCACTAACTAGTACAGTTTAGAGTCACTGGCTTGATTTGTGCTAGGGCACCAGCAATTTTACCCATCACTGTTTTTGTACCAATAGGGTAAATGTCAATACAGTGAAAAGGCAAAAAAGATCACAGTAGATTTGTAAACCTAGTTTTATGCATATAATTTAAGTGCATGAATATATTATATTCATACCCTGATGATATCCAAAATGCTCTTTGGAAAGTATGAGCTGAATATATGGAAGTCAAGAGATAGATGTATAAGTAATGCTAGTGAAAGGAATAGGCATTCTCTTCCCAGAAATTTAGATGTTTATTTTTGTTTAATCTTTGATTGTTATACAGTGTACCCACAATTATTTAAAACATTAGTTTAGAAGGAAATCAATTTCTTTAAATATCTTCCTACCTCAAATTCTATTTTAACTTTAAGTAACCATTAGTGAAAATGTTTTCTTTTTAATAATGGGAAGAAATAACTTATAAGTAACCTATAAATAACTCATAATTACTTAACCTTGAGCAAGACACATTTTATTCTTAATAGTTCCAAGAATTGTATAACATCACTTATCAATATATACTACTGTATGATATCAGTATAGGAGTATAAAAAGAATAACATAATATTCCCTCCTTACTCTGCCCCTCCTAGCCTATTTTAAAAATAAGATTTTTAAAGTAAAAATAAGTTATGCAACTTCTTTTTTTCCTTAATATAGATTTATTTATCTCACTCTTGGATAATGTTTCTGTCTGTTTCAGTCACTAATCTCCAGAAATTAGAACAGTACATAGAAGGTGCTCAGTAAATATTTGTTAAATGAATGAATCAATTCTTTACATTATCTTAAGAGCTATCTGCATACAATTCCTAGCTATTAATAAACTTGTTCATCCATTCCTCTATCAATAAGCATTGGTTTATTTCTAGTTTCTCATTTTCAAAGTAATACTATGGTAAAAAGATGGGTGGAAGAATGTTTTAGGCAATGTGAGTAGTATGGGTGATACCCAGAAACACGAGAAATTACTTTTCTGGGAAATTTCACGTTTTTAGGGGAAAAAGTGTGTACGTGTGTGCGCATTTTTGTTGTTGGGGTGGGAAGATGTTAAAGCTGGAAAGCAAATATGAGAGATGACGCTAGATGGGCAAGCAAGGGCAAGATCATGAAAGGACATGTAAACCATTTTTTAAAGTCTGGACTTTATTAGAGGAGAGTCATTGAAGAGTTTCAGTGGGAGAGTGACATGATCCTTTCTACCATGCATGAATTTCCAACTTTCAGGAAGTTGGAATAAAGTGACATTTTATAGTCAATGAAAGTGTCTGTGATTTTAGAACTTTATTAAACATTTAGAATAAAATAAATCATAATATTTTAAAATCATATAACTTTTGTTCTTTATTGTTAAGATAGATTCTGAAATGGATTTTGATATAGACGTTATTTGACCATACTGGCAAATAATAGTGTTTGCTATGTGAAAGCACTTTTCTAACTGCTTCACATTTATGAACTTGTATTAACTCATTTGGTCTGTACGACACCCTGTACTATTCCAATTTGATAAGAGATCAATGAGATCAACGTTATATCCCTAGGAAATGGTAGAGCTGAAGATTTAAAATCTGGCTCCAGATCCCCTGCTCTTAAACACTTCACCATACTACTTCCTCAGTCTGATTATTATTAAAATATACAAGCAAAACTCAGTGAACTTACAGATAAACTGTGATAAGTCAAAAAATTAAAAGTTGTATTTCCTCATTTACAGAATGATGTAATTTCAACTTATGTATTCTGCTTTTATTCTGGTAGAGGTTATTTCTTTTGTAAACATAAAGAGATAAAAATATATTTTGTAAATTAGTGAGTTTTCTGGCTAAACTGACATTAATTATCATGTCACATATGGTAAAAGAAAATGATGTTTTGAATTCAGTGAAGTTTACTCTCAAAATTAACTGAAAAAAAATCACATCTGAAAAGTTAATCTGGGTTGTATGTTAATATATAATGTTAGCCTAATGAGTATATATACAATATGTTTACATTCATTCTTCTTGGTAACATAAATGATTTTTTTTTCTCATGCTACCAAGATATTAATGATCTTAACAGATACAGCAAAGATTGAATGATTTTTATAAAACATTAAAATTGCAGAAAGTCTACACTCAAGGAACATTTCTAGAATTATAACCCATTACTGAAGTGTCCTTATAGATTATCTAGTCCACTCTCATTTTACAGATGGGGAAATGGAGGCCCAGAGAGCTATCTGTACAAGTGGCAAAACTGAAACTAGAGCCCAGATATCCTGATTTAAATTCCAGTCACTTTTCACTCTACAACTTCATAAATAATAAAATTTTTATAGCTCTTATTAAACACCTTGCAAATTATAAGATGAGCATCATACTATTTTTGAATCTTAATTTTTTCCTATTTCTGTCGTTCTCTGTATACTAACAAACAACAAACCCTTGCTAAGTGCTACAAACGTATGTGATTTATCTGGCCTCAGCTTGAGTGTTTAGTCTGTTAGATCTTTGTAACTTTCTGCATTCCTGTTGGTTTACACTCCCAAAGTGCCACTGATTTTTTTTTTTAATCACTTTTTTGTTGTTGTTGTTATGACCCCTTGTTTCCTAAGAAACTTAGATTAGTGTTCTTTATATGGCTCTTTCTCTTATTTAAAAGAAATTAGGGTTCTGCAGAACCCCTCAGGCGCTCAGATTTTCAAATACATGGCCCAATGAAATGCAGAGGTTCTTGTGGCCCATAGTATTCCACTTGTTAAATTTGACCAATGGCGGGCACTGAAGTCTTAAAGTCCATATGTAACTGTTTTCCCTATAAAACATCCTAATTTGCTATTTCTGAAAAAGCATCATTTAAACTATCATCAATCTCCCTAAACCAGCACATGTGAAAACTCAACTGCTGAGGTTCCAGAGTGACAGTCTTAGTATCATTGGACAAGCTGTGTTTCTTAAAACATTTTCCTATTGATTGCTTCTGTCATTTGACTAGCATATCATTGTTAGATTACATGATAGACTTGAGGAATTAAAAATATGCTAAAATAAGTAAAGAAATCCATGTTGCTTCTTAACTGGATTGAGGAAAATAATTACCGAGATCAGCTGTCTTCTGAAAGAGATTTAAAGTGGATTACGCTCGTCCCTCCGTATCAACGGGGGATTGGTTCCAGGACCACCCCACCTTCCAAACCACAGATGCTCAAGTCCCTTACATAAAACAGGTGATATTTGCATATAACCTATGCATATCCTCCCATGTACTTTAAATCATCTCTAGATTACTTACAATACCTAATAAATGTAAACAGTTGTAAATACAATGTAAATACTAGTGGGGCAAATTCAAGTTTTGCCTTTTGGAACTTTCTGGAATTCTTTTTTCTGAATATTTTCTATCCGTGGTTGGTTGAATCCAAGGATGTGGAACCTGCAGATATTCTATTTCACCTGATTTTTTAAGAGGTGGCATGTTACAGTGGAAGGAGTTCTGAACTGAGGATCAGGACCTGTAGGTTCTAGTCCTAACTCTGTCACTATCTAATTAACTGTATGACAACAGACAGTTCCCTTTCCCCTTCTGGCTTTCAGCTTCCTGATTTGTAAATCTTGGGAGTTGAATGATTTATTTGATTCTTTACAACAATGATTTTCTGCGTTTATGATTGTCTACAAAAATATACTTAAAAAGACATTTCACTTTATTTTTTAATAGATAAGATAAATTAAAATTTTAAAAAATCAACTTCAGATTTAGATTAACGGTAGTAGAACAGTGATGGAAAATAATTGGGAACAAATAAGGTGGGTTGATTGGGAAAAATGCAAGATTTTTTTTCTTTCATAATGCTTCCTTTTTCCCTTTAAAAAGCTCAGATATGCAATGAGTTTTGTAACAAAAGTTTGTTTTATAATCAAATTGGAAAATACATTTGGAGCTATATCTACATACACATACCAGATACATACACACACACACACACACACACACACACACACACACACACACACACACCGTCTATCTTCTTCCAGTTCTCCAGTTCTCCAGTGTATGGGGTCAGTCTGGGACTTCAGACTGGGAAAAATAAGCACATTGTTACTTTGATGCTAATGAGAGCTGTGAAACTTCAGGATGAGAAAATTTGTTCTCAGAATGTCAGTCTAGAAGGAACAGGTGTTTTGAAGTCAAAAGGGAAATAGGCTTGAAGTTAGGGTTTAAGTTCTAGCTGTGT
Organism: Eubalaena glacialis; assembly: GCF_028564815.1. Lineage (NCBI taxonomy): Eukaryota > Metazoa > Chordata > Mammalia > Artiodactyla > Balaenidae > Eubalaena > Eubalaena glacialis. The sequence goes on along the minus strand of NC_083725.1, from coordinate 81,617,084 downwards.
GATTTTAGGTAAATCTTGTGTCCTCTCTGTGTCTTTTTCTTCATTTGTATACTGGTGGTGATAATAATAATATTGGTGGTGATAATAATAGCTACCATACAAGGTGGTTTTAAGTTTCAAAAAACCTAGTGTAGGTGAAAACCCTTTCTAATACTTTTTGGGTTGTTTTGATTACTATTATATCTGCCTTATCTTCATGCACAGATTAGCTGAAACAACGTTGTCACTCAGGTCTACTCATCTTTACAAACTAAACATTTAATAAACTTATAAACACATTTTGACATAAGTTTTTAGGCTAAGACCATTATTATGGTAGATTTTTATCACTTCATTAACTCAAATAGAAAGAAAGTTAAAATGAGTAGTCTGTTACTGAATAATTACTTCTGTATATTTTTATCTTGGTAGAGTTACTATCCTGGTAGAATTTCTACTGTGGTTTTTATTTTGTAGTGATAATGAAATGAATGTTAGTAATAAGATCACCTCGCCCTTGTTGACGATCTCTGCCTTATATTTCTTGGGTTGCCAGAGAAAACTCTTCTTGGCTCTTTCCAAGTGTTGATTATTCAGTTTATTTGAACAAATGGAAGGAACAAAAGAGTATATGTAGTCAAATCTTGATTACCTGTGCTCTCAGTTACACAGATGATTCCAAACAGCAGCTACTTCAGATGTTTATATTTAGCTCATAAATGGATTTAAGTGTTTACATTTGACTATAACCATGACTGATAATCTGGGAACTCACTTGTCTTTGGTTTGTTGCAATGATAATTGAAACTTGAAAGTGTTTTGCCTGAATCCAAGGTATATTTTATTACCTAGAATACACTGGCCCAAAACTCTAACTGTGAATCTTCTTGGGAGAGTCTTGCTTGTTTCCTTCTTCTCCTTGCCACCCAGAAGACTGATACGTGCTTGAGTCAATTTTCTCCTACTTTTTTTCTGCTCTGAGTTGGCTTATTCACTTTTTGCTTAAATAAAGATGTTGGAAAACTAAATTTTTATACAAATATTAAGTTATTGTTAAAATGAATTTGGTTCCAAATTCACACCAAATCTCTATTTAGTTGTATTGGATTGTAGTGATGTTTTAATCACTTGCTTTTGGACCTATGCAGTCCTGAAAAATTTTAATTAATGCTCACTTCAGTGTTTTAGACTTTTTTCCTTTTTTTAAAGAAAAAACTATTTCTATTGCATCTGATGTAGGTTTTGCTTCTATGAACTAACACTGTTACACCATAACTCAGGTATTCCTATAAAGCAGTGCCTGAAAAGTTCCGGGAATGACAGAACCCTTTTCCCCAAATCACATTTAATAGATTTTCTTGTATCTTGATGTTTGCTTGATTTCACAGTGCCTTTTAATCTTCACTTGGTTTAGATTCTTCAGTTTTTAAATTATAGGTTAGTCTTTAGTAATTAACTATACTTTATTAAATACATTTATTTATGGGATTAAAGTAGGAATTGTATTTCATTTAGAACCTTCTATTCCCCTCCCCCCCTTTAAAAGCTATGCTTGGTAATGTCTGATTTGAACTGCCTATGTATAAGCTTTAAAATATAATTTAGGACTCAAATGAAGCTCAGTTCTGGAGGTATAGGTTGTTTCCTTTTAATTTGGGAATTAACATAATTTGGGAATTATTTATTTTGCTGTATTTGTAAGAAATTGGGTAAACAATGTTTCTGTTAATTTTTTAGAGACTAAACTATAAATTCTCTGGAATAATTCTAGGCATGTAGATTTTCTAATATTGTCTTGTAGAACTGAGGGAAATACTCTTCCCGTGGAGTTTATTAAAAGATCATTGATTCTTATGGCTTTTGGTGAATTGTAAGTATTGTCAAGATTTCCAAAAACTTGGTTTAATTTTATACTTAAAGTGGGAAAGTTTTTATTATTTTTATGCTAAACAAGACTTTTCATTAGTCTTCCTTTACAGTAATTTTCATTACTTCATTATATATAACCCAAGGTGGTCTTAGAATCTTCAGAAGCAAATATAACTTTTTCATTGATTTATGTGTTTATATTTTCATCATATGAAAGACACAGCTGTACTTAATATCAAAATTAAAATTCGTAATGATATATTGCTGTAAGATTTAGATATTTTAATATTCTCATTTTTTACATGGGCATTTTTGTGTTGTTTAGTTAATTATTAAGTAAAATTATAAGTTTGTCTCTTCTAAAATGGGGAAAATGAGCACGACCTTAATTGTGAGTTGCAATTGGGAATTGCATTTCATGGAAAATGGATTGATTATTTCTATGAATGTTAAATTAAAAATTTCTCTTCAAAATACTTTAATAAATAAGGAGCATTTGTTCAGGCTTCATGAAACCATGTTTACATTGTTAGGTTTACTCTAGATAAGGGGTCTGTTATTTATATTTGTTTATTACGAGTTTCTACATGTTTTCAATAGTGATGAATTGAGCTTAATTATTCTATAGAATTGTGTCACTCATATTTCAGGTTTACCAACAACCTAAAATTCGTATTATGGAATTTTTATAAAGTTTACTTATTAACTACAGAGTTCTGTTTATGTAATATTACTTAGTCAAAAACTGACATTAAATGAGAATGTTATGACTAGGGAACGCATATGTTCTGGCTTTCCTGGGATTGTCCTGGTTTACACATGTGTTCTTGATGTACTAATTAATGGTGCCGCCTGTCATTTAAGAAATGTCCTAATTTGGATGATGAATTATATGAATGTATTCACATAATAGAATTCCTTTCAACAAGTATTTACTGAAGATCTACTATGTGTCTGGAACTGTTCTAGGTGCTGGGGAAATAACTAATAGTAAACAAAAACAAATGACATATCGAGTAACTTAGAAGAGTTTATCTGTTCTTGTTGTCAAAAAAGTGATCAGGTAAATTGTCTTTGTCATGGAATATAACAAAGTAAAATATGTCATTGGTGCATGTAATTGAATACTGCTAGAATCACAACACATTAAATATATAGACAGAAAGGAACCTATGAAGATTTTTTTTTAATAAATTTATTTTATTTATTGATTTACTTATTTTTGGCTGCATTGGGTCTTCGTTGCTGTGCGCGGGTTTTCTCTAGTTGCAGTGAGCGGGGGCTACTCTTCGTTGCGGTGTGGGGGCTTCTCATTGCGGTGGCTTCCCTTGTTGCAGAGCACGGGCTCAAGGCGTGTGGGCTTCAGTAGTTGTGGCACATGGGCTCAGTAGTTGTGGCTCGCGGGCTCTAGAGCACAGGCTCAGTAGTTGTGGTGCACGGGCTTAGTTGTTACATGGCATGTGGGATCTTCCCGGACCAGGGCTCGAACCCATGTCCCCTGCACTGGCAGGCGATTCTTAACCACTGTGCCACCAGGGAAGCCCAAGATTTTTTAAAAGAAATTAAGAGATATGCTATGGATTTGTCAATAAGATGGTAAGAATGCATTTTTTTTAATAAAGTTAATGAGTGCTTTAAAATTTTTCAACTTTGTTTTAAACTTGTAGGTGTAAAAGAAAAGCTGCAAATATCCATTTAACTTAATTAAAATTCTTTTGACAAGTTAGGGCAGAAATCTCAAGTGAAGTTGCTTATAGTTTGTAAAAGCTTATTCAGTACACCTATTATTTTCTTAAAGTATAGAAAGTGAATCAGCTGAACAAAATCTTCTTGGCTAGTGGAGGTATACAAAATGTACAGTGAGAAAGCTGAGTAAGGGGCATAGATTTTAAAATGTTGAAAGACACTGATCTGGATCAGTCTATAGTGACACAGTCAGGGTCATTCTTTCAGCTTTTGAAATTCAGCCAAAGAATGGATTTTGTCATCTAAAGTATACTTTTAAAAAAACATCCTCCTGAAAGAGCTTTGGTGGCATACGGATAGGCAAATGAGTTGGCCAGTCAACTATAACTCCTTTGGCAGTTCTTTGGGCAATTAAGAGTTAGAACCTGTTCTCTGATTATATTGTCTTGGCATGTAATTCAATTTTATTGGAAGAAGGTGGTGTTAGAAAATGTTAATACAATGATATATGTAAATTCCTTTGAAATGTTCCCTGTAGAATTGCTCAGTCCATATAATTTATATAGTCCTTTAGTTGATTCTGCCTTCTAAATTGCGGTTTGTGTTCACAGAACTGTTTGAAATTTTTTTCTTACAATTCAAATTGAATTTCTAGGTGCAACATTTTCTGAGTAGAACATTTTCAAACCTATTTATGTAGACTCAGTCCCCTTAGCCATCAGACTTCATATACTATTCACAAGAACTTAAATAATATTAAATTGTAATAGTTTAAAATATAAATTAATTTACCTTTTTAATGCCACTATATCTACCAATAAGGTATTTAACTTTTAAAAAATGCAGAAGGACTTCATGAAGACTCTGTATGAAGTCGTTGTCTTTAACTAGTTTTTTTTTTTTTCAAGAAACATTTGTGGTTTACTGGAAAGAGTCTGAGTTTGAAGATCAGACCATCCGGCTTAAAATCATGGCTCTATTAATTATAAGCTATGTTATCTTGGACATATTTTTAACCTTCTTCAGCCTCATTTTCCCAAGTTTGTTGAAACAGATAAAAATGCTAAGTATTAACCCTAGCACACAGAAAGTATTTGGACTGTCCTATGTGCTCAAAAAAATGTTTATTGAATCTGAATCTACATTTCTTTAGTTGTTCAAATTTTATTGTTTATCTCTATCTTTTTATTGGATTTGATTTTCTGCTGCTTACACAGCAGTGGGGAGAGCCATTAAATTCAGTTAGTTACAATGGTTACCAAACCGAATGCAACTCAGACATGGATCAAATACTGCTGAAGTTCAGAGCAATTCCATCTGGTTTGTTAATGGCTCTGGCTGCCTATCTCCAACTATTCTGGGAACTACTGATTTAGAGTTGGTTATTAGGTTCATTTTAACTTTACTCAGCACAAAATAAGTGGTAGGCATTGCCTGTGCTTTGTCATAGAGAAGCATGTGACATAGACCATGCCCTTACGGAGCTAACAGTAGGAAGTACCCATTGTGGTCTGTCATTTGCTCTTCCTCCCCACCAGTTTTCTCTATGGACTTATGAGTAGCACTAAGATTCTTATCTAATTTGCAGCACAGCCTTTAAACCTGGGTGGGGAGCCAAGAGAGTCCAGGAGGGAGGATATCATTTGAGATCTGTATGTTTGCAGAGCCTGCTGCCACTGTAATTATTCTGGGACCACTGGTGTTATAATCACCTTTTACAAGAAAAGATCTTTTTAAGTATCACCTCTAAATGCAACTATTGCAATTGTCTTTTGGTTGCCTTCTCAGACGTTTGCCTCTTCAAAAGGTCATGTCCAACACTCCTGAGGTTATTTTTCAGTACTACCATGTTGATTGTGGCATCCTATTTCCTATGAGGCTCAAATATTAATATATTTTCCCCTTCCTGCCTCTGGATGACATATCCAGCTTTTGCCTTCAAGTTAAAAAAAATAATTAACAATCTTTATTTTTATTCATTTGACAATTGTAAAACTGTGAACATTTAAAAGTTATGTTAGAAAGTGACCTTTTAAAAATTTTTTTTTTTTACTTTGTACATAAGACTCTCATGCAAGTTTGAGTTTTAAAACCATTCTAATAGGAAATTAGAAAGTGATTTTTATACACTTCTTTTTAAATTCCATTTGTAACCTGTAATTATTGAATAGAGTGATCATAACTTTTAAAACCTTGAATCACGCTTATCTATGCATTTGTAAGAGAATGTCCCAGTATGAGAATAGGACATCCTATTTGTGACTAAACTAATTTTGTTTATAGGCCAAACATACATTGACTTTTAATTTAATTTTTTAAATGCTTAGAAATTTTTTTAAATTACTTTGTTCGTGTTCTACTTCAGCATGTTCAAAATCATCCTGTGATGGGACACCCTGGCTCATTTCTGGACCCAGCCTTTAATTGTCTTTCTTTCTTTGGCATTCCTTAATATTTATGCCTTGAATATTGTCAATTCTACATGGATAACATTAGATAACCTTCAAAAAAGCTTTCTGAACATAAAGTGTCTTCATAAAATGATGATGATAGCACCTATTGTACCCAGAAATCATTGTTAAAGTCAAAATTGAGAATGAAAAGAACATGATATTTATCCAGCTGTATTCAACTATGACAGAACAAAAAACAGCAATTTTAGAATCAATATGAAATTTCCATTTCCATTTTCCCTCTACAGACTCATAATCTGAGTTTGTGATGGGTAGAATCTGTATTACTGGCCTGTTATCTGATCAGATACTCAGTACTGTAATTTGAGAAACTGTGAACTATCTATTGTTATGTAAAAACACAAACAATCTCCCTTGGTTCAGTTTTGTTTTAATTTAAAAATTTTAGCACACCTTCCCATCAAAGTCTTATTAGCACTGGCGACATCCAAGCCCACTCGAATGTCCTGATACCTACAGACAATACAGAACAAACTGGTTGTCTGGACTGGGCTATGTAGATTGCTGATCAAGTAATTTGTGTCAGGGATGCATTTCATTATGCCAGACCTGGAATAGGGGGTTCTTAGAGGAGCCAAAAAGGGCACTAAAAGCCAGAGGACCAACCAAATCAGCCTTTGAAAAAAACCAGAATTCCATGATTTGAGAGTCCAGGTCCATATACTAGTTCTGGTGGAGTTACACATAGATATCCAGGTGAGGGGGACTGGGGCGGGGGGGGGGGGGTCGCAGGAGGGTTGTCTCAGCACCAGGAGTTTAGAATTTGGAGGAAATAAGTTCAGAGGGAGAGAAAGAGAGTGGGTATGAGTGAGAGATTCAATTAGTAATGAAAGATGACTACAAACAATGGTGGACATTTGTGACTTAGACTGAAAGGTCGATTTTGTGTTAGTGTGTTGAGCTATCTTAAAGAACAAAGGGTATCATAGATACTTCCCTAGGTAAGTTTTCATTTTACTAAGGACCCCAGGAAACATTGTATTTTAAAAGAAAACCCAAAAGCAGATTATAAGGAGAATTTCAGCTACTTTGTTGGCTGGGTGAAGTAGTTTTGAGAAGGTGGATCGTTTAGGAGTCCCGTTTTCCATTTATCATCGTGGTTAAGAGGACAGAGACTATGGCCAAACTGCCTGATTCTGAATCTTAGATATGTGATTTAATAGCTTAGGACTTGGGCAATACCTTGACCGTTTTATGCCTCAGTTTCCTCATCTTTAAAATGCAGAAAGCAATACGACCTACTACATAAGATTGTTATGAGGAATAAATGAGTTAACATATATAGCTCTTTCTAGCATAAAGCAATTGCTGTGTAAGTTTAAGCAATTATTATTGTACAATAAGGCATATTGGGCTAGGGCAGGGATTCCCCTGATTTACACTAGGCAAATCACAAATACAACCTAGGAATGGGCAAGGTATATGGTGTGTTTGTACAGGCAACTGTCCTAAGCCTTAGTTATATCTGAGAGGTTCCTCAAACCTTGCCAGGGACACTTGCTAGATTTCTCCAGGTAACTTCCTCTTGGCTAGCACCTTACTATCTCAGCCTGCAGGCACACTGCACCCCATGACAGCAGTGAACTTTGATGTGTGAAATATTTGAGTATATTTTTCAGCCTTTCATGGGTGTTGTAAATATTGTATCTAGAATTCTTGGGAATGTCATGGTCTGCATAATCTTTGTATTTGCTCAGAACCAGGAGGCCATATGCTCATTGAGGAGACTAAGGAGAAAGAGGTTTGGGGAATAAACGTAACAGAGGATCTTGACTACCAGGCTAGGTGCTAATTTCCTGAGTAACTCCAGGTGTATCACCTAATATCAAGATCTGTTCTTACATCTATAAGGTATCAAAGATCAATTTATTCACCTCTTTGGTTGTCTAATTGCCTAGCCTATCTTTTAAACTTCTTATTTTGTAAACAAACCCTTACTAAGAAGTTGTATATTTCTAAGCCTTATGTGGCATTAAAATTCTAGGTCCCTTAGAGCATTGCTCCTAACTTCTAGAAATTCCCTACAATGTATTTCAAGTCTGAGGCAAGGGAAGATAGCTAGTTTTCCCTTAGGCCCCAGACTTCCTTGGATTAGGAATCAGAAGACCTGCATTCAGATCCAATCAAACACACTGACTTGGTCAAGTTTCTTTACTTTTAGTAGTTAGTTTTTCATCTGTGAAATGAAAATAAAGCAACATTTAGGATGATGATCGAATTAGATACCACATAAAATCTTTTAAGACAATACCTTGGGGCTTCCCTGGTGGCGCAGTGGTTAAGAATCCTCCTGCCAGTGCAGGGGACATGGGTTCGAGCCCTGGTCTGGGAAGATCCCACATGCTGCTGAACAACTAAGCCCGTGCACCGCAACTACTGAGCCTGCGCTCTAGAGCCCGTGAGCCACAACTACGGAGCCTGTGTGCTGCAACTACGGAAGCCCACGTGCCTAGAGCCCATGCTCCACAACAAGAGAAGCCACCGCAATGAGAAGCCCGCGGACCGCAACGAAGAGTAGCCCCTGCTCGACGCAACTAGAGAAAGCCGTGCACAGGAACAAAGACGCAACGCAGCCAAAAATAAATAAATTAATAAATAAATTAATTAATTAATTTTAAAAAAGACAATACCTTGTTAAATAAAGTCTATTTTTCTTAATTCTTACTTTCCTATCTTCTAGCTCTGATGGAACTTCTGGAGAAAGAGCCAATCCTATTATACTTGGTGGCAATATTGAAAAAAAATTTTTTCCCCCAAAGGACCAAAGAATTTCATGTTTCTGAAAGATCATAAATTGCTCTTTTTGTATGTAAATTGTAGAGATGTAGCCATTGACCAAGTATTATCCATAGAGAACAGTAATGTGAAGGTAGCCTGTCTTATTACTGAAGGAGAGATATTTCAGGATACCTTCATTTCCGGACCCCAAAAGGATGAGCTAATAAAGCACAATGGGCTAAAGGCCCAGCTGTGAGGTTAGGAGCCTAGATGGCAGAATTCCATGGATTGTTCTTGCTCTTTTGGGATCTGCAACATGAATAGACCTCAGTTGATCCAGGAATAGACTTCCTTTTGCAGCTAGAAAGAGGGGAAGCTGAAGGAGAGGTGAGTGTGCCTGGAATAGACAGGAGAATTGAACTTAATTTAGGGAGTTCCCGGGTATCCTTCTCTTGTTCATACACAGTAAGATTTTAATGACATTTTAAGTGAGAGCTGTTTACATTTTAAGAAGGAAATTCTCATACATTGGGTGAAAACAAACCCAGCCTGTACCTCAATCCTGAGCCACACTTCCTGTGTAGTGGTCCCTAAGTGATTCCTAAGAGCACAATTGCTGCATTTATTAAACTTTTTATTTACTAAGGAGTGGATAGTAGCATATGGGAGCAATGACAATAGCTGACTGATGAGAAAACAAAGAAATTCCAGTATTTTGCTCTTTTGAAAAAAGTCATTCAGAATTTAGTCATATTGGTTCAGCTGTTGTAACCAAAGACTGATAAGATAATAGAGGTCTTTGTGGTGGTTTTGTACTGAAATCCTTTATCTTTATGATGCACTGGGGCCCTTTGAGTGGAAAGCTTTTAAAACTGCTGTTGGGTTCAGAACTCAAATTAGCTGCTAGTATACTGGGACAGGGGTTCCTTTCTCAGGCAGTCACCACAAAGTAACTTTTATCAGGGGACCTTCTGATAGACTGTTAGTTTCTTCAGCTTACCCTATTTATTTCTGTTGACTTTTTGCTGTCCTATTTTGTGACATTTAAAAGAAGGCTATATCAAAAAAGGCCAATGCTAAATGATGGGCTGAGCTTGTGAAGTGGAGACATCACAGCCCATCTGATGTGTGAGGAGGCTGCAGTATGAGACACAGCAGTTTAACCAGGTTACCTGTGGGCAGAAAAGATCAAATGCAGCTTTATTTTATGACTAGCATTGTATTTTGTCTTTCTTCTCAAACAATGTCCATTAAAAAAATTAGAACTGACCAGGGAATTGACTCTTAAGAGCTTTTCTTTTCAACTGAATTTAAAATCTTTCTGGGTTGTTGGCTGAGTTCCTTGATTGATGCTGCTTGGAATTATTGTTAAGTTCTTTAACCCTTTCCAGGATTGATGTGGAAAAGTATATCTCTATCAGAATTCCACTCCGGTGTTACTGCCACCCCTCCCCATCGTACCAAACACACTGTTCATGCCCAGGCTTCTTGTAATTTCATTGTTAAGTCCTATTAACTTTGTTAAAGTAGTATGTGATCCAGTAAAGGAGAATGGTTAGATAGAAGTATTATTTTCAATTTGCTAGGACACATTTCTAGATAATGCCATTTGTTAATGTTAGTTTTATTTGGCTTGGTAAACATTGCGTTTTAACACTGTTGCCCTTCGTTTCATAAATATGAAGAAATGAAAAACATGCAGCGAAATTCACAAAAATTAATTTAGCCATCCTTGCTCATTCTCTTTCCCTCTCTCTCTACTTCCCTCTTTGTTTCTCCCCTCCCACCTTCTCTCTTTTTCTCTCCCCCACAACCCCATTTCTAATTTTCTCTGTCTCTCTTTCCACTGCTGTGCTTGTTTCTGGGTTTTCTCATTAGAAAAACTTAGTCATCACCACATAGCAGTGATCCACTTTCAGGGGACAGCCATTAAGAGAGTGACCCGTTTAAGACTTTTATATTGTAAAAGTCCTAGGTACGGGAATATTGTAAAAGAGGTGAGGCAAATCCATTTACTGAAGTGCTCTGCAAGGTGCCTCCCTTGTCCAGATGAGGAGTCTTTAGGGACTTCCCAATGCCCAGTCTTATTTCTAGCACCACTGATTGTAATTATGTATATTTTGCATGGGCAAAATTAACTAGCAGATTGTGGTGCTAACTTTTATGAGCTCATGAAAAAAAAAAGACTTAAATAAATTTTAAATGACTTTTAATTTTAATTTTTCATTCTATATCAAGAAGGGATTTATCCTAATTGTCTTATTATTTTACCCAAATTCTCATCTATTTTGAATTTTCTCTGTTGGCTTTGGGCCTAGGGACAGGTAGTTATAGTCTGTAAAGTTTAAAATAAATAGTCTATTTTAGTTAATTTTTTTCAAGTTCTTCAGATTATGACCAAAAAAGGCTAGAGGGCTGATTTTGAAACTGTTATGGTGAAAGATGGTATTTGAAAACTTTTGATGAGGGAAATTGCTGCTGTATTTACATTTTGAAAAGTGTTTCCTTATTTACGCACTATTGACTTCCTATTGAGACTCAAAATTTTAAGTACAACTGGTAAAAATTCAATGGATCAAACTCAGTAAATCTGAAGTCACTGGAATAAAGCCCCCTAAGAAAAAAATGTGTCAATTTTAAAGGTCTTTCCTAACTGAAGACCATTTTGTGATAGAGCCAAAGGTTAATAAAATCAGTAGTGAATGTAGCAATTTTACAGATAAGCTATTCACAACAAGTGTAGTTACTTGAATAAAAAGCTAATTCAGTTCTAAAATGCCACATGCAGTAGCAGTGAATAGCTGCTTTTAGGTGCTTTCTGGAGGAGGATAAAATACAGAATCACGGCACTCTTCTCTTCCAGCGTCCCTGGCTGCCTGTAAATTGCTGTGAATGGGGCTGTGGGCTGACAGGCTCTATTAAGACAAACTGCCTTTCTCATCGGAGAGATAAAATAAATCAGGTGTTTAGTCAAATTAAAATACTTCAGCTGGAGCAGGCCCTGGGGAGCACTGATCCACCTGACTAATCTAAGAGAAACTCAAGACAGATGTGGTTTGGGGATAAAGACGACCCCATGGAAAAAAAAAAAAAAAACACCAAAAAAACCCCCTACTGCACTGTCTTTGTAGTTGGAGAATAGATACAGTTTACAGCGGAGAGTGTCAGGCGCACACTGTGTGTGATATTGGATAAAAGCAGGCGCCCTAACTTGTAGAGAAGCTGTGTATGGAAGCTCTTTTTTGCTGGTTCCCTTTTTTTGGTTTATGAAACTACTTCTGTTTTTGTGGAGGAGAGACTATTTTCTGGCAATGCTTTTTACAGAATCATTTTAAGATAGCCTGAAGGATGTAAAACGGATGATGTAGGCAGCTACTGATGACCTCTGCTGGCCTGGGCAGATCCTCAGGATCTGATCTGCTTTTTTTCTAAGTGATTTAAGACAAGATATTCTTAACATAGAGTTAGCCTACCTCATAAGAGCATTCTATTGGTTTGGCCAAAAAGTTCATTCGGTTTTAAGTAAAAATAAAAGACACATTTTTCATTTTCACAAAGAACTTTATTGAACAATGTATTCATTAACCAAACGAACTTTTTGGCCAACCCAATGTATGGTCGTTTGCCTTCCTTAATATGTATTTAGGCTGCCCCACTATGTCCCATAAATTGTCTGCTTTTTCAGCAACTCTCGCAGTTGTAGTTCCTTTGCTATGGCAAAGTTTCATGTTCAATTAAACTAGTATTTTTGAGATGAAATAACTTGTGTTCGCAGGTTGGTTGGTCAGCGTGATTTAGACTTGACGTTGCTTTTATTATAGCTGCATACATATTTGCTGTTAATTAAAACAAAAATCCAGCACCATGGATTTTAAATACCTGGGTTTAAACCACTATATGTGAACAAATACAATGGGTATAGAACAGAAAAATGACTACACACACACACACACATACATATATGTATATATAGTCGCTTGGAGATCAAATTAACTAGAAATCAATTTACACCATACAACAGCTAACATTCTCTAAATGTGTAGGCTAATGTGTGTGTGTGTGTGTGTGTGTGTGTGTGTATACATATATATCCATATTTCCCATTTCAAGGGCAATTTTAGATTTGTTTTACTACTACATTTCATTCCAACTGCATTTGTCATGCCACTCACATCTATTCAAAATATATATGTGCTTCTCAAATTTAAGGAAAAGGTAACGACAGCCTTATATGAGTACCCAACTCTTCAATTTAAACATACTGATCTCTGGCTTGTTTTCTTCTTAAACATGTATCTTTTAAGTTCAATGAAAGACTTATTTAGGTGTCATTGAATTTTTACAATTAAACAACTTGAGTGTCATGCTGATTTGTAAAAAGATTCAGTTAAATGGTGTTATTCTGTAAATTCAGAAATACACGTCTATTAGTATTGGAAGCACCAATGCATTTATAGACCTGTTGGCTTCACCTTGAACAGAAGAGGCTAAGAAGCCATTTGTGTGTTATCTTCAGCTTCTCTGTTTCCTATGCAGAGGAGAAAAGGAAATATATTGAAGATTTTTGAAAAGACAAGGTGTAACCTGGGAGAGAAGAGAAAATTTTCCAGTCTTTACTGGAGAATCTAAATACCAGATTCGACTCTTGTATTGGTCCTTGCCCAAAATTTCCAATGAATGCTCTTCTTTATTAACAAAATTTCCAATGAATGCTCTTCTTTATTAACAAAGAATTATGGTACAGTAACTTTCCTAGTATCCAGTAAGTCTTCTCTTAACTCACCTCATATACATAGGTATAACAAGATAATTACACGTAGATCAGAATGTTGCCAAAAAGTATATGTAATAAACCCCATTTATCTGTTCTCATAACTTTCCAAACTATTCTCCACACTGTAGCCAGAACACCCACATCATCTCTTGTTTAAAGTACTTTAGTGATTTTGAAATTTTCTTAGAATAAACATGAAGTTCATCCAGCGTGGTCTATAAGGAGCTGAATGGTGTGACCTTTTCCTACCTTCCTAGCCTCATTTGGTCCTCTACTCTCCTTTGTTTTTCTTATTTAAGTTTTACTACCTTCTTTCAATTTCTGGAACACACTGACACTCTCCACCACCACCTTCCCCCTCACAGGGCCTTTGCCTATGTTGTTTTCTCCTACTGAAAAGCTCCTTGACCACCCTCCAACTCTTTGCCTAGTTAACTCTTCATCTTCCTGTTAACTTGTTACTTTGTCAGGCATAACTTCCCTACACTTGAGCCTCCCAAACTTGGTTAAATCTCCCCCCAAATGTCTGTCCTGTTTATAATTCTTATTTAGTTGTAGTTTACATTTATATGTGTGATTACTTGATTAAGGTGAAAGGGAACTCTGCTTTTTCTTGGTATGGTATCAGTATCCTTAGTTCTTGATATAGTACCTGAGATTCAAGAAATATTTTTTTAATTAAAATTTAATGAAATGAGTAAGTAAATTCCATACTTGTTTTATGTCTTCTCATTCCTATATATCATTAACATTTATATTAGTTGAGCTTGTTGTGCTTTGGAGGAGATTTTTATGATCCCCTCCAAGAACCTGATTTTGTATTTTAACATTTCTGGATCAAGAAGTTCTTTCTTTCACCAAGCTGAAATTCCTATTGCTGAAATAAAAACTCATTAAGAAAAATCACTTTCAGTAGCTAGAAGGAACAGCTGGTCACTATCCTTGATGCAGTGTTTGTTTCCTTATCCGTGGAGTACATTTTCTAACATTTCACTATCTTATTTTTCTTTTAATTTTGATTTTAGGCCACCTTTCAGCTCAGTAAATCTTTAAGGGATATGGGATATTGACAGTTTATTTATGTATTTACTTATTTATTTTTAAGGACTTTAATTGGCATTAAGAATACCAAGGTAATTCTAAATATTGTAGCTTATCAGCCTTACCTTGTGGGAATCATATACTAGTAAGTGCTAGCCAGCATCACCTGAAGGCTTGCTTTTCCCTGGACCCACTCAAAAAATAGGCCCATTCCTAATTAAAATACATTCAGATTCTCAGATTGTCCTGGTGCTTTCCCAGCAGGAATGAGCGGGTTTCATAAGGAGATTGGAAGTCTCCTCTTCCACACACACAAAAATTGGCAATCTTTATCTCTTTTGACAGTTGGTGGCATCTTTCTGAAAAGCTTTCAAAGCATAGATCATTTCTTCATAATGAAACCTGTGTGCTCAAATACAATGGGTTGTGGGTTGAAATTCTTATCTTATGCTATGGCAAAATGCTCTAATTTAGAATCACAAAAGGATTCTGTACCCTTTACTTAGGAGAGCTGTGCAATTTGCCCATAAATAGACTGTTCAGCACCATTAGTGCATATCGTAGGTGTGCAGCGACATCATAACCTTTTCAACCTCGAATGTGTTTTTTCCCTTTGAAGAGTGACAAATGACAAAGGGGTGAGGGAGCCCCCCAAGCAACGTTATTGCCTTTAAGGATGAACTTGGGAACTTTAGCTTTATCCCCTCACCAGAAAAAAAATCAGTTTCAATTCTTTCTTACCTGAGGCAAGACAGATTTTTTTTTCTTTCTGTAGCACTCATCCCATGGCCAAGAGTGACCCCTGACTTTTGAGATTCAGAGACAGATCTTTGAACAATAGAAAAATTTTATGAGGGCAGTGATCAGAAAATTCCTAAGTAACATTATTTAAGCACCTATTATGTCTTAGATCCTCTGTCAGTCATTGAGGGTAGAGGTTGATTATAGAATATTAATACAACCCATAGTTTCTAATCTTTGGTACTAAATAGCATAAGATTCCTAGCTTGATCAGATAGATTTGGGTGGGGAGGGAAGGGGAATGTGGTGAAAGGGAGAGAATGGAGTAGGTTGTTCTGTTTTGTTTTGTTTTAAAGAGCAAGAGGGAAGAGTGAGTGAGAATTGTATTGGCAACAGTCCTTTTTCTTGGCAGGGGCGATGACTAACCCTAGCGTTCATTCCATTGCTACTCCATAGCGCTCCTGCACTTACAGTGACCTCCACTTATTGTCCCAGATATTTAAGTGTCCCAGGGTAGTCCCTTTCTAAATCTGCCCACTCGCTTCCCTAATTCATTCAGAATTTTCTCAAACTTGTGAGATATCTTTTCGCTTCCATTTTAGGTACACCTGAGAGCCTGGCAGAAAAAGAACGGCAGCTCTCTACCATGATTACCCAGCTGATCAGTTTACGGGAGCAGCTCCTGGCAGCGCATGATGAACAGAAAAAACTGGCAGCCTCACAAATTGAGAAACAACGGCAGCAAATGGACCTTGCTCGCCAACAGCAAGAACAGGTGAGCCCTGCAAAAGGAGCTGATGAACTGGAGGTGTGGAATGTGCCAAGCTCAGCGAGTAGTCACATTGATTGGTTTATTTGTCATAAGCCTTCCTAAAAAAAAGAAGGAAAGAAAGAAGCCTTCTGGAAATCCAGGGTCACCGAGAATACTGAGGGGATATATGTGGAGGACAAAGAAAGGCGTCACAGCAACTGGGCATAACTGAAATGATAACATTGTTCCAGAACATTTGGATTTGATTTATTACTTGGGGATACTTATTCATGTAGGCATCATGTATATTCCCAATGTAGCTTAACCATGAGTAAATCGCTTTTCTCTGGGCCTTACTCTTCTCTCATCCAGAAAAGGAGGATCCTGGTCTAGAAAAACTTTGAGAATCTTTCAGTTCACTGGTTCAAGCTAGGGTGACCGTATGTCTCAGTTTTTCTAGAATAGCTCTGGTTAATGTCTGTTTTCCAGAGTAATTATTAATACTCCCCTCTTCCACTTGCAAAATTTGTCCTGGTTTGGATGATAAATTATATGGTCACTTTATTTATAGCATAGGTAAATCATTAAAAACAAATTAACACATGGCTCCTGGAAGAATTTGACTTCATTGATTTAGAAGTGAGAAGGAAGAAAAATAGCAAAGTTTGTGTGTATCTTTTAAAAAATAAATCACTCTCCCAAATGTTTTTCCTGTCTCATAAGAGTGCATTAATCTAATAACAATGATCCTATAGAGTAGTCCCTGATGCTTTAGATCAGATAGACCCAAATTAATGTGCAGTTTTTAGGAATCTGACATTATTACTGGAATTATCTTTTCAGTTAAATGTATTTTATAGGGGTATATAGAGCAATATATGCTCTGTTGATTTTAATGAGTTGTGACGTCTGGTATTTTATATGCTTGAATATTTGCCCACATGTAGGGATATGGACTCAGCCCCTAATGGAAAATAACATAAAGGAACACTGTAAAAAATCAGAAGTTAGAATGTCATTTAGCTATCCAGAGATGACACAGTAATTAACTATTGACACTTGTGAATAAGCTAGCACAAATTAATCTTGACACATTTGCAGACGAGTGATATCTTACAGTGAACACTTTGTAATTATATTTCAAAATGAAAATTAAATGACACTTAAAACTAGGTTGTCATGCTCAATGAAGCAAGCATGTAGCTCAACCGATTGGCAAATAAAATTCAGAATTTGAGCCACATGGTACTTATGTACCATACTTCACTGTGTCAAACCCATACATCTAGAGTGGATGATAGTAATTGCACTGTGGTGTTTTGGATGCATTTCTATGCAGCACTTTATCATTTAGGAGGGACCATCAATATTAGATGTCTAGTGGTGTTTCACTGGATGGCTAAGAGGAAATAAATATTCAGAGATCCAGCGTGTATACCTAGAATTGCAGAGTGAGTTGTCCATTTCTGATTTGAATGGTGATAAGCAGAGTGGGCCTTTCCAAACTGATTAAATACTGTTTCCATTTTGCTTATAAAGCTTTGGGGAGGAGTGATCCCATTTCTCAAACTGTACCCTTCGTTAGGGGTAGCTTTATCATGACTTCCAGTATGAACCAGTCATCACCAGAAACCATTAAGCCACATTTGGGGGCAGATTGCTATTTGTCATCTTCTGCTGAAAGGAATGTGATTTGGGTGTGTCCCTCTACTCTATGTTAAAATATCAAAAGGACTCAGGAAGTATACAGCTGAGGGCTGGTTCACACCCATTTCCACTTCCAACATTGTCCATTCTAGAATATTTTGGAAATGGAAGGAATAGGAAGAACATAACTCTTGCCTATAGGGCACCACTAAACCAAGTCCTTCTAAGTGCTTTCTGGCCATTTTTTTCTCTGGCTTCCTAGGTTGGCAGTGAGTGTTTTCACTAAGGGGCATTCCCATGGGCTTCAAACTCCAGCAGCTCAGATTTTGAGGTAATAAGTAGCCTGACACCTAACTCCTGTTTTATAGTAAACACCATTATCCTACAGAAGTTCCCTGCTCTCCTGAGGGGCAGATTTCAGTCTTCAATAGGGCTTGCATTAGGTAGTTAATGTTTCTTTTTATAGACGAGATGACGTGCTAAGACGTTGAATTTGATTGTTGGGTGAAGCAGGGAATACAAAACTTGTATGTGGATCCTGTACTGTAAAACTAACACATTACCCTCAAAAGGTTGTGAATAAATATTAAATTGTGTTTGTTTTTAAAAATGCTTTGTACATTACACATTATATCAACAAAAAAAGATAAAGGTTTTTGCCTTTTGCTGTATTTTTTGGCACTCCCTTGACAATATTTGTGTTATCAGTTCTGAAAATCTTTACAGTAGAAAAGGTTTCACCAAAGTAGGCCATATTATAAATAATAGAAAGTTCTTTCCTATCTTTGCTTACAGATTTTACTTTTTAAATACAAATTAAGCTCCTTAGAAGAATGTAGCCAGAGTTTTCCTGTTTTTATTCTTCAAGGATGAGATTTTGAAATTCCCATTCTTTCCAGATGACCAGTGCAGATATAGATGAACTGCTCACAAATGTAGTACAAGGGGGTAGTTTTCATGTACAGGTAAAGATTTAGGGGCAAGCAGAGAGATGGCACCTGTTTGTTTGAAATATTTCCTTTTCTCCAACTTTCTGATTCTGCCTCTCTCATTTTATAGGAACTCTTTCATGTAGAAGTACAGTAAAGCATCCTTGTAATACCAGGAGAGGTACCTGAGGTAATGGCAAAGGTGTAAGCATTTCATTTTAACTTAATGAAACTTTATTTCTGATAGATTGCAAGACAACAGCAGCAACTTCTGCAACAGCAGCACAAAATTAATCTCCTGCAGCAACAGATCCAGGTCGGTGTATTTTATTACTCTCGTCTGATTATACTTAGATACTTTTCTCCTTGAAAATGGAATTTAAAATGCTGCAAATGCACCCTTCTCTTATAAACAGCACCAATAGGGCTGTTTGTTATTCAGGGATGTTGTATACAACTGTATAAGTGGATGTAGAAAATATCGACTTGGTGGTAGTCTAAGCATTCTTTTCTGATGTGATGCGTAAGCAGAATAAACCTTATCTTTTTTTCCTTCTGCCATTTGCCTAACACAACCTGGTGGAAACCTAATGGTTTCCAAGGTAGCATACACATGCTAGTTTTATTGCCACAAACTACTTGCTGCCTTATATTTTACCATCTAATAGTATCATGGGTAGAAGCTTATGTTTATTTGCTTGTTAGGACTGTCTGGGCCAATTATGAGAAGAATCTTATGACCTAGGAAAAGGTTGGTAATAATTAATTTGTTCTTTAACAGATATTAACTGCATTTCTGCTAGGCACTGAAGAGAACATAAAGATTAATAAGTAGTTGTCTGTCTTCAAGAAGCTTATAGTCTAGAAAGGAAGAAAAACTTGTTCTTGAATAATTGTAACACACTTTAGAAATTCCTTTTTCTTTTGTTTTCTTTCTTCATTTCTTTTCTTTTCTTTTCTCTTTTTTTTTTTTTTTTTTTTGTGGCAGGTTAACACAATATGTAGATCATAATTGCATGGGCCTGGGAAAGAATTCTGATTTCTGTCATTCCTTTAGAAAGTTGATGGTTAATTCAGCTAACAGCTTTTTGACATAGGTAAGGGAAGTGGTCTCCATTTTTGAATAGGAACATAGGTGTGTGACTTCTAGAAAGCCTTAGAATAAGCAACTGGTTGTCTGGTGATTAATCCTCAGGAATATTGATCCCAGAGTTATATGTATCCACCACAGTCTCTGGGTTTCTCTTGGTTGCTGTAGATATTTTCTAACCACTGAGATCTATGATTCAGCCTAGTTGGGGCAGTATATTCTGAATTATATTAGTCCTTTCCTTGAGATTAGTATCACACCTTCCTATATTTTAAAAAATCATTTACATAAAGTCATAACTTATTTCACCTCACTGATGAAAGCCAGTGATTTTAACTTAGATTTTTGCTTCATTTTGTAATCACACTTAGTGTTCCAGGTAGTAGTCACTGCATTTAAAATACCAATTTGATGCCTGAAGAAGTACCTGTACCTAATTTGGCATTTTGTCCAGCTGTCTTTACTAGGAGGTCGTAACCAGTGTTTGTTGTTGTTGTTGCTGTTTTAATTAGTTCTGATTCTATATTCCATACTCAAGTCTGTATGTTTCAAAATAAAGAATCCAAACATAGAGGAGATGGTATATCTCTGGCATTTGGGACAGTCAGCCTTTATAATTAAATCTTGAAATAATTTCTCATCCTGATACCTCATGACTCATGCTGAGATCCTTAATTAAATAACTGTCCAGGTGTTCCCTTGTTCTGCCCTTATTAGAATTTTCAGTGTGTGTCCCACTGCTAAGGTCAAGATTTTTAGCCTGTGGCTTCCTACATTTTTCTCTAGATCCCTCTCTAAGAACTCAGCAGGTGTTAAATAACCTAACCCGATCATTTAGTTCTCTCTGTTCCTCCTATTTGTAAAGCAGAAATGGAAGAAATTCCCTGAGATGTTCTCATATCACTTACTTACTATTAATGTTTTTACTACCTCTTTATTACTTACTTCTTTGTTTATTTTGAATATATTTCACTTCTTAGTCCAAAGTTGTTTGCATTAACTGGCTGTCTTAATTGACGTTTGCCTGTTGTACTGAGGATCTCAGATGAATAGCAACAAAATCAAAGTATTTTAATGAAATATTATAGGCATTTATTGATTACATATGATTTTATAGTTATAACTTGACTATATAAAGTTGATATCTTTTTCAGGAAACTATAGGACATGATCTTAAAATATTATTCGTCAGAATGTTCAATTTGAGAAGACAAGAAAGTTGGTTTTTCAAGTGTTTTAATAGAAGTTTAATTGCTTTTAAATTTGTAGATATTTCTCATTGTTTAAATTTTAGAAAATTGAAGCTAATCAGGCCTTGATCTCAGCAGTATAAATTATAAAATCATAGAGAGATTCAAAATAGTTACATTAATTTTAGAAATATGGGATTCTTTGTAACAGGAATTCATATTTTAAAAAATAAGAGGAGGCAATAACCTATATTTATAGTTTATTCTGTCCTGAGCTACTGCTTCACTGCATATCTTGTCAGTATTTATCTTATCGAGCATGAGACCATTCAAAGAATTTTTCAAGTACTGAAAAACACTTCTCCTTACACAAAACATATTAATCTCTGACACTTACAAAGCATGTATTTGATATTCAGACTTCTAGTTGTTTTTTTGGAAGGGGAATGGGTTCACTGTATTTTCAAATAAGGTTTTTGACCAGCCATAGGCGTGATCAAATTTAGGAGAGAGACTGTTGTTGGACTAATTTTAATTTGAGCAAAATATGAGATTTAAGAAATGCTTCAAACATTTTTCTATCATGAAACATTCTCCCTTTTGAAAACAAAACAGAGTAAGATAGTAAATACAAAACCTTTCTCTTCTGAAAGCAAATGAATACAGCGACAATTTGAGATCCCAAGTTTGACCTTTTTCCTTCTTTTAAAATCTTGTATCCTAGAACCTATTTTCTAACATGGTCAGCAAGATTAAGCCATGGCAATTGGCCATAGATCCCAAGTATCAGGTGGTTACATTCACCTGATGCTTGGGATCTATGTACATACATAGATCTAAATAATACATCTAAAGATTATTCTTTACTTCTAGTTCAGAATGCTGACTTCTGAATTAGTACTGTTGTTTTGAAATTTGCAAGCTGTACTAGAAAGAAAGGGAAGAGTGTCTAACCTCTTATAACAACCACACACAAACACATCTGGGTCTGTTATAATGGAAACAAATGAAAACCTGGATGGTTTGCACACTGAAAAGCAGGATTTTTCATTAGCGATAGGAAAAGGCATGATTAAGATAGTATTGTAAAAGTCCACGTGCTTATTTTATTTGCAGTCCTTCAAAACTTATTCTGTATATGTAGTTAAAAATTATTTCATTTATATATTTTTTCCTTTAATATAATTTTAATGTAATTTTGCCTTGGTAAATTCTAATTAAATTTTTAAAGGGATACTTTTAAGACCATATATGGTCTTTAAGCCATGTTGAAACCATAAGATGAATGATTTTGTGAACTAATGTTTTTACACTTTTGATGAGTCAATTTTTACCATTTAAAAATCAGGTTAATAACTTTAAATGATTATTAAAATTCTTTCATGTCAACAGATCTTTTAGGAGGCTGTTCGCTTAGTGAATTCAAATCCCTCTGTTTGTGCTTTGGGGAAAATGGCGATACCTCTAATTTGTTACATATTAAGTAATTCCCCGGATATGGAGCCCAAAATAGACATTTTTTGATATTTCCAAGACAGAAATAGCACAGTTTTTATTAACTTTGTGGATAGCAAAACTAATAGATCATGGACTATGGATCCTTGGATTTGGGAATGTTGATTCTCATGTTATAATTCCAAAGGACAAATAACTGCTTTAGTAATTTCTTCCTCTTTCTCCCACACCCTAGTATCTTAGCCAATCTTTTGAAGCATTTTACTTATGAGTTATGTTGACTAGGAAACAAAATTCAGTTTGAATCCATTGGGCATATCAACACATATTTATAGCATTTTAATCAAACATTAAATGTAAGTCTAATCTAAGCAAACCAGAAAATATTTTATAAATCTTGATTTCTTGATCCGTCCATATATTTATTCATCTAACCTCATTTGACCATGTCATGGTTTTTGAATCTAAAGATATTCTTCATGGATACAATATACCACATTCTTTGGTTTTCATAGCATGTCAGTAGGAACATATTTAACGATGGCATTTCGTTGCTAGAACTTAATCTTTGCAAGAGAATTCACCTTATTAAAATATCTCTGTGAGAAACTTACTTTTTCAGACATGAATGATGTAATCCAAATATTGATCCAAATATCTCTTTAGACCCCTCCGTACAGGTGGCGTCCTTGCCTCACATCACTGACCAAACAACAGTGATCTCTTAAGAAGGGACTGATTGGTTGGGATTTTATTTGGGCACTTGGCCTCCTGGGCCAGAGCCAATGATTTAGTCAATTCATATACATATACCTTTTTGGGTAAAATTGTGAAACTTGAAATTCTTAGCTCAGTTCTTTGTTAATCTTTATGATTAGTATATAATATTCATTGTCCTTCCCTCACAATTTAATACATGAATTAGATGGTGAACTCAATCTGTGGAAGGCCTGAACTAATGCCGTTGCTGCTGCTTTGCAGATACTTTCTCTTATCTGAAAACTTTCTCTTTTAAATGCTCTAATACATACTGCTTATTTACACAGCCAAGTGTTTGTCTCTTCACTGAAGCTTCACTCTATTCTTTAGAGTATGTGAGTATTTTTCATATATAGTGTTTTCTATTTTGATTATAATATATTCATTTGTGCTATTCGCGTATTTTGTGTGTCTCTGTGTGTTTGTCATGTGGTTGAGTGCCGTTAAATGTGTGTTCTCCTTTCTTCCTACGTAACCAGTAGACATATCAATATTATGAGCAGGGAGGTAGGTGATTGTTCTTGAACCAGTAAACAGAATAATTTGAGATGTACTCTCACCTTTTAAGGAGATAAACCTTGCCTTTTGTTTCCTTCAGTATGATTAACTACAGGCATTTCAGGTATCTGCTGAGCAGAATAAGGACTACCTTTTCATGTGAAGTAGTTGTCTAAAGATCAGAAATAATTACTTTGTACATTAGCCTTCATGGCCTGCATGACCTGGTTAATTAATTTCTTGCCAGGATAATAATAATAGATATATATTTGAAGATATGCTTCATCATTAAGTATCTAAGTGACCTCTAATTTTAAGAGCTGGACCTTGCCTTTATTGTCCTTTGGAACTGGCTGAACAGCCAGCAGAAAGACTAAGTAAAGTAAGGGGCCTGCCAGTCTCACATAGTTCCTCTGTCTTATGTTGTATATGTTGTATCTCTTTGTTAATTGTATTTAGCATTGATGAACAAAAAGCAATTACACTGCTCCTGTTTTGGCTCTAGCAAATAGTCCTTTTTCGGGTGTTATTGATCAGGTAACGGATCTCCTTTCAACAGCCTCTGAACAGGACCAAGTAAACCCACTGAAAGTAATTTGATACTTCTATTGGCATTGTACATGTATCTGATACTCTCTTGCAATGAAATGAGAGTTATAAACAAATCTTAGAAGTCTAGGATTAGCCCCCAGCTTCAGCAAACCCTTAAAATATTTTGTAATTCTATCTTCAACCATGAATTAGCCAGGAAAAACAGACCCTCTCTCCTCTCTCTATTTTTCTGCTGTATGCGATTTTTAATTGCCCATGGGCAGGCTGTTATGATCTTCTTTGGAAGTTTAAAACCAAGATAAAAATGCAAATCTAATTATTTCTTTTAGGTAATCGAATTAACTTTTTAAGTAATGATAGATGCTGTATAGCCTGCTTCTAACATTTTAATAATGAAGTTTCTGAATTATAAAGAATAGGTAAAGCTGCTATAATTCATGAATAGCAAGGGCCTTAGATAAAAATATAAATTCTCATTGTGGATTAGAAACTCTGCGTGAGTTAATCACGCTAGACTGTTAAAGTTGGAGTGGATCTAGAAATAAAAAGAGGTGATACTGGACCAGATCCTTTGAGCTGCTATATGGAATTATTAATCAGCTTGCTACTTATTTTCTAAATGTGGCCTTATGGCAAAGATCTCATTCAGCTGACGAGAGCCTGATGGTGAATCTCAGTGCTTTTCATGCACTATCCTTCAATTTCCCCAACCCTCTTTGGTGACCCTCCCTCCTCTATCTTATCTACTTCTTATCTCTCAGACTTTACTCCCCAGCTCCCTCTCAAATCAGTGATACTGAAAATACAGGGAATCCAAAGTCTCTGCTTCCTTCTGGGATTAATGAAAATGAGAGAGTGCATTACCTCTTCAGGGGCAGGAGACTATGGAGCCCAGTGGGCAGATGATCCAGGTGGTGCCAGCATATGACATTACATAACACTGTATCAATTCCCCAAGGAAAAAGCAGCTCTTTTCTGTTTTACCCTTGATCTCTCTGATTACATTGAGGGCTCAGTTTAGTGCTAGCACACTTTAATACCTTTCTAGGATGTGCTAATCTCTCTTTGTAAGAGAGAGAGATCATCTTAGTCTCAGAGGCTTTGGAGGCAATAGTGCTTAGCTTAGAATTTAAATAAAATCAAGTAAAACTATTATTTTCATTGGTATCTGGTTATCTTCTAATTATGACAAGTGATTTTCTATTGGTTTTCTATTTGAGGTAGTGCTATTGAAATAAATGTATTTAAGCAAAAAAAAAAAAGTCAATTTAAATAAAACTTTAAGTAAGTAAGAACTGAGTACTTGGATATGGCAAAAATTATAAAGGTAGTTCTTTAATGATGGAATTTTAAGAAACTCTTGAAAGAGCACTGCACTGAGAGATGTTAAATGTTCCCCCTCCATTCTTCTTCTACTTTCACAGAATGTTAAACTTGGACACATCCTCTAGAGGTCCTCATGGTTCTCCCTCACTGACTGGGGGTAGGGTGGGTAGCTATTCCTATCATACAACAATATAGTGAGTTTATCGTTAAGCTACACTTAAAAATAACCCTGAGATTATGTTTTTTCTACTTTTTTGGAATTAAAATGTCCTTTCCTTTTATGAAGCACAGGTGATAATAGATGGTATGTGCTTTGTTTCTTTGTTTTCCAGTAGTTTTAGTTGGTAAAATAAAAAGTTCCCAAATATGTGTAAGTCCCCCACTTTTGTTTTTCTTTGAAATTTCTTTGGAACTCTTTCTCTAGTCCAAATCCTTTACTTTATACAAGGAAACTGAGGCATAGACAACAGACTCGTCCAGGTTTAAAAAGCTACATGTTGTCAGAGCCATGAGTGGAACCCAACTTTCTTTGACTTCTAGTCTAGTACTATTTCCAACATTCCAGGATGTATCTCAATTTGCCCTTTTTGTGATTTGAATAAATCTTAGTGCACTTTAGTTTTCCAGTTTGTAAAATGTGGATAATAATACCTAACATCTGAAATCTCATTACATTCTCTTTATCCTTAAATGGAAAAAAATTGAAGATTGCTCATTAGAATCAGTTTATATCTCAGGACTACTACAACTGTGGCTGCATGCCCACAAGGAAAGAGATAAAAAGAACATAACCGGAATCTTTTTGTAATGTGGTATGAAATGTATTTATGGCTGAGTGACTCTTTTGGTTTTTACATATAAACTTCTTAGCTAATTATATTACTTTCTTGGGGCTTAAAAGTGATATGTCTCTATATTGAGGATCAGTCCCCTTTAATGTTAATACCTGTTTTTATAGCTACCTTCTGCAGCTGATAAAAGGGAGCAGTGAGTGACAGCATTTGATGCCAGTGGTTCTCAACCTTGATTGTACCTTGTAATCACTTGGAAGCCTTTTAAAAATACTGATGCCTGGGTCCCACTGCAGAGGTTCCGATTTAATTGGTCTGGGGTACAGTCCCAGATGGGGACTGTTAAAAGCTCTCTAGATGATTCTAGCAGGCAATCAGGATTAAGAAAAACTGCTCTATACAGTGTAATGCAGACTAAATGATTAAATGTGAACTCTAAATTGTTTGGACTATTCATCTATTTATCTATCTATCTGTCTATCTAAAAATGGACTGAGGGTTGGGGCATAACAATCCTTGAGCAGTTGAAATATACTTTTGACTTTGGTCATAGCTATTTTACTTAATAGCTAGAAAGCTTATAATGGATCATGGTTTAAACAATTTTAATAAATTTAGTTAGTTTTCTAATAACTTGATTTTTATTTACATGTGGGTATATTGGCAAGACAGGAATGTGTTGACATTAGATTTGTGCCTTTGGGAGAAGGTATTTAAAATTAAAATGAAGCATAGTCTTTCACAATAAGGCAAAAACTTTTAGAAAATAAATACTCAGAT
Organism: Eubalaena glacialis; assembly: GCF_028564815.1. Classification (NCBI taxonomy): domain Eukaryota; kingdom Metazoa; phylum Chordata; class Mammalia; order Artiodactyla; family Balaenidae; genus Eubalaena; species Eubalaena glacialis. Next base: position 81,590,034 of record NC_083725.1, on the reverse strand, counting down.
GCTCTTTGACTTCTACTATCTAAACAGAATGAATTTTGACTCAGGACATCAACCTGTCATTTTTTAAGGTGTTTAAAATTATTTTTTCTGTGAAATTGACTACATTTCACATATATGAGGAATGTATGAATCTGAATGCACTTTTAAGCTAGATTTGTACATATAAATAGGAGGTAAAAAGGATAAAATGCATTGCTTCAGAGGGTATATAATTTAAAATTTTTGTAGAAGCAGCGCAAGTATCAGGGACAAATAAATCAAGATTTAAATTCCAGTTCTACTACTTATTAGCTCTGTGACATGTTTTGCTACTTACTAGCTGTGACAAAAGTTACTTAATGTTTCTGAGCCTGCATTTCCTAGTTCCTAAAAGATGAATAATGATAGTACCTTACCAGTTCTGGGATTAGAGATCATCATCTTAAAAAACCCTACTAAGTGCTCAATGCATTTTATCTATCACTATCATTATTGTTGTTGTCATTCTTATGTACGAGCTATAGGAATAATTTCAGAGTCCTTAAAAGAGAAACAGGGTATATGCCCAGTAGTGGGATTTCTGGGTCATATGGTGGTTCTATTTTTAGTTTTTTAAGGAACCTCCATACCGTTTTCCGTAGTGGTTGTATCAACTTACATTCCCACCAACAGTGTAGGAGGGTTCCCTTTTCACCACACCCTTTCCAGCATTTATTGTTTCTAGATTTTTTGTTAATGGACATTCTGACTGGCGTGAGGTGATACCTCATTGTAGTTTTGATTTGCATTTCTCTAATAATTAGTGATGTTGAGCATCTTTTCATGTGCCTCTTGGCCATCTGTATGTCTTCCTTGGTGAAATGTCTATTTAGGTCTTCTCCCCATTTTTTAACTGGATTGTTTGTTTTTTTTGATATTGAGCTCCATGAGCTGTTCGAAATTGAGTTATTTGTAGTGAGGTGGATGGACCTAGAGTCTGTCATACAGAGTGAAGTATGTCAGAAAGAGAAAAACAAATACCGTATGCTAGTGCATATATATGGAATCTAAAAAAAAAAAAAATGGTACTGATGAACCTAGTTGCAGGGCAGGAATAAAGAGGTAGACATAGAAAACGGACTTGAGGACATGGGGTGGGAGGGTGAAGCTGGGGCGAAGTGAGAGTAGCATCGACACATATATACTACCAAATGTAAAATAGTTGGCTGGTGGGAAGCAGCAGCATAGCACAGGGAGATCAGCTCGGTGTTTTGCGATGACCTAGAGGGGTGGGATAGGGAGGATGAGAGGGAGACTCAAGAGGGAGGGGATATGGGGACATGTGTATGCATATGGCTGATTTGCTTTGTTATGCAACAGAAACTAACACTGTATTGTGAAGCAATTATACTCCAATAAAGAGCTATTAAAAAAAAGAGAGAGAAACGCACATATACATACTTTGTGTCTGCATGTTTATGTCTACATACATATGCACATTTAGAACCCACAAATTAGTGATGTGAATATAGGATAATCAATGTGGATGCGCTATAATCAATTATTATCACCACTAGAGGAAAAGAAAGAGCAAAAATTTTCTCTGGCTGCCAAATGAGAGCTATTTCAATTGTCAGTAAGAGGACAGTAAGGTTTATCAGGTACTCAGAAATGGTTGACCAAGAATTAGAGCTGCCTGGAGATTGTCTAAAAGGGGATGTGGTATTTTATTCTGGAAAATAGGGTCAAATTCTTACTTTTCACACTGAAACGGGCTTTCCTATTAGATCAGTAGTGCCTATGGGATAGAAAATGAACCTTTCCCATTTAGTTTATAGCTTTTTTTAAATACACAGATGAAGTTAGCGATGTAGCAGCACAAAATGCAAAAGTCTTCTTGTTTAAAATAAAGTTGTTCATATAAATCTTATGTATGCCATCTCCTGTAAGTCAAGCATTTGCCCAGCTTTTGTGAATTATGTCTATACTTAGAATTTAAGAAGTTAAACAGTATGCATACCAGACTTGAGAGATGGGAAATAAAAATTGATATACTGTGTGACACTTGATATAGCACAGGGAAATATCTTTTAAATTTTGAAAGGATATACTGACATAACCATTTTTAATTCACATAAGGTAACTCCCACTCAAAGTTATTAATGTTAGAGTCAGATATTTTTACTTCTTCAGAATAAAAGAAAATAAATGATGCAAAAGGTGTAATGTCTCACTGTGAGACACTGAATTCATTTTATCTGCCACCAAATCCATTAAGAAAATAGTAAAGTTGTAACAGTAAACAATGAAAGTTAAGGAATTCACAGATCAGAATAAAGAGTAAAGTCCAACCTCAGGTCACAGTCATGACTTTTGTTAAACACACACTTCAGTGGAAGATTTTTATCTTAAAATGTCTACAGATGAGTTTTCTACAGTGGCTGAGATTAGTGCAGCTGGAAAGAGCTCTCAGCTAAGCTGACTTGGCTGCTGCTTGAACATGTTGACAAGGTGGAGTTACTCTTCTAAAGAACTCTAACAGGCCATGCTTGTTTTGTGCTGTAATAACATCATTCATTTCCCAGCCACGCAAATGTTGGCTCTTCCTTATACATTCTTTAGTTGTATTATTCATAGGAAAAGGGGGGGAGGGAAACCCAAGAAAACTGATTTTACTTTTGATTGTCCAATAACTTTTGTTCCCTTTCAAAAGTTGTGATGATGTCAGGAACCAGTTACCTAAATGGAAAAACATAACTTATGTACTGTTATTTAATAAAAGATGTAAGTAAGTCCTAGTTTGGCGTTTTTAAAGCTGGATGTGGCAGAAATTGTTTGTTAATATGTATAGAATTAGTTAAATACAGGGCACTTTAGGATTAGTATAACTGAATGGTGTCTAAGGAGACAATCAGAGAACTGAAACTTCTGGGGGAAGAAAGATCTCCAGCTGCTGCTTCAGGTATTTGTTTGTTCTAAAGGACCTTTATTTCTGTGGCTGTCAGCCCCTTCTTCCCCCGACCTGCATTTCGCTGAGAATTTTGAATGTTATGATGGCTCCCAAATAATCAGTTTAGTAGCTGGAGGCTGGGGTTTGAAGGAATCAACATGGTTATAGTGGTAGAAGAATGAGCTTAGAAGCAGAAGGTGATGGAGAGCAAGAAAGTGCACATGGGTAGGAAGCTGTTACCTTCTTTAGTGATAAATAACAGAGGTTCGAGAAAAAGAAAAACTAGTTCCAAGTTTCCTCTCCACCCTATTCTGTGTAATTCTTTGTAATGCTTTGTGCAGACTCAGATTTCTAGATTTTATGTTTGAAGGTTAGATGGAGTGGAGAAACTGTTAGATGACCTGAAATTTGTCTGTGGAAAAGCCCAGAGGAGCAGGCAAAAGTGAGATATTGGCTTCCAGCCAGAGGTTAGTCTTAGCAGATCAGTTAGACCAGGTCAGATCAACAGTGATAGAGCAAACATGTAGTCTACCATTGGAGGACTTCCAGCTTGTGGCTGGAATATGTGTAATGCAAGGATGGACACCCGGGCAAAGAAAAATGAAGTTGGGCTTTTGAAGTTGGCCTCCACACAACAGTTATTTTTCTGTTAAGACTGTCTGATTTCGTTTATTGTGTATCATCACATACACTGATCTCTGGCAGGGCCCTTTCATGGACTCCATTTTAGGGTCGAAGTATACCCTGGAATTCCTAGGGATCCCTTGTGGGAGGAAAGCTCAGGTTATTGGCAGTTCGGTAGAAGATGTAATCTGAACTCTGTGTTTAGGACCTTGGCCTCCATATCAATACAATATCTTTCCTTCTCAATACAACTGGGCTCTGACTATGGAGACCCAGATTTGTGATATACAGTATACCTCAAGTGGTTAAGAGTACAAAGGCAAATGACTTTGTGTAGTAGAATTATAAATTATTTTTTATTGTTTTAGGTTAGTTTAAAATTTTTTTTCTAACACTTATTGCTTTTGTATAAGAAAATTAGTTAAAAATTTTAAATATACATTGAAAGAACCCTGGTTTTCAATATTAAGAAAATTGTTAAATTTATTATGGTATATTCATGTGATCAGCTGTTATAGACTGTTAAATGTGATACTGACAAATAAGTTTTCATGATTTAGGATAATGCTTTCAATGTAACATCAGGTGGAAAAAAACCCCTAGAACATAATAATGTAAATACAGTATAATCTCAGCTACATTAAAAACAGGCATTTAAAAAAAGACTGGAAGAGGGTGCATTGCTTTTATAATTAACTTTATTATTATTATTATTATTTTACTTTAAAAAATGCAGGTAACAGAAAAGGAGGAGATATCTATCCTTCTGTGATCACCTCGTAGGTTGTGATCACCACACAGATCATCAAATCTTACAATTTGACTGTCAACTGATTTCTGGTTTCTTTTTTTTTTTATTGGAGTAAAATTGCTTTACGATGTTGTGTTAGTTTCTGCTGTACAATGAAGTGAATCAGCTATATGTATACCTATATCCCCTCCTTCTTGGACCTCCCTCCCACCCCTCCCCATCCCACCCAGCTAGGTCCTCACAGAGCACTGAGCTGCTCTCCCTGTGCTATACAGCAGGTTCCTACTAGCTCTCTATTTTACACATGGTAGTGTATTTATGTCAAACCTAATCTCCCACCCTTCCCTTCTCCCGCTGTGTCCACATGTCCGTTCTCTACATCTACATCTACATCTCTATTCCTGCCCTACAAATAGGTTCATCTGTACCATTTTTCTAGATTCCACATATATGCATTACTATACATTTGTTTTTCTCTTTCTGGCTTACTTCACTCTGTATGATGGACTCTAGGTCCATCCACATCTGTACAAATGACCCAATTTCATTCCTTTTTATGGCTGAGTAATATTCCATTGTATATGTGTACCACATCTTCTTTCTCCATTCATCTATCATTGGACATTTAGGTTGTTTCCATGTCCTGGCTATTGTAAATAGTGCTGCAATGAACATTGGGGTGCATGTGTCCTTTTGAATTATGGTTTTCTCAGGGTATATGCCCAGTAGTGGGATTGCTGGGTCATATGGTAGTTCTATTTTTAGTTTTTTAAGGAACCTCCATACTGTTCTCCATAGTGGCTGTATCAATTTACATTCCCACCAACAGTGCAAAAGGGTTTCCCTTTTCTACACACCCTCTCCGGCATTTATCGCTTGTAGAGTTTTTGATGATGGCCATTCTGACCGGTGTGAGGTCAGAAACTGCCTCACTGTAGTTTTGATTTGCATTTCTCTAATAATTAGTGATGTTGAGCATCTTTTCATGTGCCTTTTGGCCATCTGTATGTCTTCTTTGGAGAAATGTCTATATAGGTCTTCTGCCCATTTTTTAATTGGGTTGTTTGTTGTTTTGAGATTGAGCTGCATGAGCAGCTTGTATATTTTGGAGGTTAATCCTTTGTCCATTGCTTCATTTGCAAATATTTTCTGCCATTCTGAGGGTTGTCTTTTCGTCTTGTTTATGGTTTCCTTTGCTGTGCAAAAGCTTTTAAGTTTCATTAGGTCCCATTTGTTTATTTTTGTTTTTATTTTCATTACTATAGGAGGTGGGTCAAAAAAGATCTTGCTGTGGTTTATGTCAGAGTGTTTTTCCTATGTTTTCCTCTAAGAGTTTTATAGTGTCTGACCTTACATTTAGGTCTTTAATCCATTTTGAGTTTATTTTTGTGTATGGTGTTAGGTAGTGTTCTAATTTCACTCTTTTACATGTACTATCCAGTTTTCCCAGCACCACTTATTGAAGAGGCTGTCTTTTCTCCATTGTATGTTCTTACCTCCTTTGTCATAAATTAGGTGACCATAGGTGCGTGTGTTTATCTCTGGGCTTTCTATCCTGTACTGTTGATCTATATTTCTGTTTTTGTGCCAGTACCATACTATCTTGAATACTGCAGCTTTGTAGTATAGTTTGAAGTTGGGGAGCCTGATTCCTCCAGCTCCGTTTTTCTTTCTCAAGATTGCTTTGGCTATTTGGGGTCTTTTGTGTTTCCGTACAAATTGTAAAATTTTTTGTTCTAATTCTGTGAAGAATACCATTGGTAGTTTGAAAGGGATTGCACTGAATCTGTAGATTGCTTTGGGTAGTATAGTCATTTTCACAATGTTGATTCTTCCAATCCAAGAACATGGTATATTTCTCCATCTGTTTATGTGATCTTTGATTTCTTTCATCAGTGTTTTATACTTTTCTGAGTACCAGTCTTTTGCCTCCTTAGGTAGGTTTATTCCTAAGTATCTTATTCTTTTTGTTGCGATGGTAAATGGGATTGTTTCCTTAATATCTCCTTCTGATTTTTCGTTGTTAGCGTATAGATTGTGATCACCAAACAGATCGTCAAATCTTACAACTTGACTGTCATAACTGATTTCTGGTTTCTTAAATAGAGCATTCAGTTAATCAAAAAACAACCAGGTCTCCAGATAGCTGGAAAACATACACAGGTATAGATCTTTCCATTGCTTTCAGGCTATTTTACTATCTATGCCTGCTCCATCTCTTACTCATTTTCTCAACTTTGCCAATGTCACTGAATTAATTCCATAGACTTGTATGTTCCCTTTGGCTCAGAAAGGCCACGATTTCAAGCCCAGGAAAAGAGAAGATGTGCAGATAATTATTGATCTACTCTCAGCAGAACTTTTTCTTCCCCCTTCTATGGAAGATATGCAGCCCCAACTGAGAGACAGAATAGGATTAGGGAAGCGTAGAATGGCAGAAAGAAGCGTAGACTTGGACCCAAGATGTCTGCCCCTAGTCTTTGGTTTGCTAGGAATGCCATTACCTCTAGCAAATTATTCTTCTGCATTGATTCTCATTTTCCATATATTTAGGAACAAGGATCATTGTACAAAATTGTTGCTGAAATTCTTTGTGACTCTGACCTCCTTTGATTCTAGATGATGGAAATTAACTCTGGTCCTTAGAAAATGGAGAGCTTTGTAGGTAGTCTTGCCTACAAAGCTTTCAGGCAAATGTCAAGTTTGGCCACAGCATAAGCCATGTCCACTTAGGAATGTTTGCATTTTAAACCATCGAAAGGTTTTGAATTATGAGGTCAAATTCATGTTTCCTTTGTGGAGTATTGTGATGGCTTGTAATTCCTGCCACATGAAATAATGGCTAAGGGAGGTTTTTAGAAAAACACTTTTAGGAAGAGGGCCTGTAAATGCCTGCTTTCAGGCCACACCAAACAGATTTCTGCAGCCAATGACAAACTCCTGGCATTAGAGCTGTATAATGGAATGGGTGACACAAACTTAATTTTAGCGTTGCAAGTGAAATATTACAATTTTTGGGAAAAAAATCCTTATAGCTTTGCTAAAGTATTAATTGCAGGAAATTACAGCATATCCTTGTGAAGTATTATGTCAGTGGCATGTATAACATACAACACCTTTTCCTAGTCTCTCTTGTTTTCACCCCAAGTGTTGCATTTTTATTTGAAAAGAGATGTGTTAGGTAGTTAGAACTTTGTCTAACTGTGGGGGCAGTGCTGAGTGTGGTTTAGACTGTCTGAAAACAATTAAGCTGTGAAGGGGAGACTTCTTGGTTATGCTTCCTAGAAGTGGGTTTACTGCTTGAAGCATAATGTTGATGTGGATGTTCTTTTGGCCATTTCCTCATTTCTAGCTTGTTAGGATTCATCTCTTAGTCCCAATAAATTTTCCAACTACTATTTATTTATTGGGTTGCAAGATAAAGAATGAGAGAATTTCATTTCTGATGTGTGGTAGTTTAATATGGTTTTCAGATTTCCTCCCATTTTGTTTGAAGTAAATAGGGTAATTACTCACTAAAATTCTAATATCTTTCAGGGCTTTAGGGATGAATCTAAAACAGAACCATATAATGTTCGATTTAAGCAAATCCATGTTCTTATTAGGCAGTTCACATTAATGTCATTTTTTATAAATAAACTTTGTTTTATTTTTTCAAGGGTTATTTAATTAATTTTGTTGTACTACCATATTTTGACATGTGCATCTGCTAAGGCTTGCAGGATGTGATTTGCGGTTTAAAAATGAAAATAATTTATCATTGGAAAAATGATAAATCATTCAGGAATTATACATAAATATGAATGTAAAAGAGTCTGATGCACTTCTATTTTGTTCTTTTTTTCTTTTATACAAAGGCACATGTACAGTCATCTTTGTTTGCACAAAACATTTGTGCCAGTTGTACATTTGATTAATATCTAACTGGATATGAGTGAAACGTATTCTGGAGAAACTGCTGCTGTGCCGGCTTCTTGAACTGTTTATGGTCTCCATTAATTGCAGGGCTTTACCATATAACCATTGTGTAGATCTGGTTTTACTTATCAAATCCAGATCTGCTTTTTCTCCCCCTGCGGAGCAGGGTGAAGTTCCTTGTGCTACCAGCTTCTTATTATTTGGGGGTTCATAGCATCTTGGGAATTGAAGCTGTCAGCCCTGGAACTCCCAGTGTTTCTGTGGAAAGATTAACATTGCTAGGGTAAATCTTTGGTAAGTTTGCTCTTCATGCAACACAGTCAGGTTAAACAAGCGTTTTACTTTTTAGTGAAGTATTTATTTTAGTAATATGGACGGGTACTCATTTTTCCGCAGCCCTTTGCCCTATTTTGGATGAGTTGGTCTAAACTGGAAGGCTTTTAAAGTCTGGTCTTTAGTCTTTCACCATAGACTCCATATTTCCCCCCAGCAGGAGGACTAGGTGAGATAATGAGGTGGGGGACAATACAGAGAAAATTTCTATAAAAAAGTTAACATTGTCTTTTCTCCTTAAGAAGGCTTAAAGATCATCTATTTTCTTTGGAAATGAGATTGTGTGAAGGGGTATTTTGGTTTAGTTTATAAGAAGGCCGTTTCACTTTCCTAGTAAAAAGAGCTGGCTGTTAAATAGTAGTTTTAATCTCCACCCTGAAAGAAAATGTTGGCTGTGTGTTTGCAAAGGGACAAAATGTATTGAATTTAAATAGAACAGCAAGTCTGTCCCATTCCGATCCTTAACCATTTCATTTTTGCCAGAGCTAGCTCCTGAATCTGGGTTTAAAAGCAGCTGGGAGATGCACTGGTAATTCACAAAATGGGTGTTCTAATTATTAACCATAAAATGTAGGAAAGATATCTGGGAAGAAATCTAAGGAGATAATGCCTCTTCATTTATGCTGACAGTGTTTGGGAACATTCTCATTACCTTTTTGACTAAAAAAGTCTTACTACATTCTGAAAAAATCAGCAATAGGAGATCTTTTTTCTTTTTCTTTTTTTAAATTTAACTAACTAGCTGTGAAGTTGTATAAGAGAAAACACTTTGAAAAATGGTCAGCGCTCTCGTGTATTAAGCACAGCAGATGAAATGATTTATTGGGTTTTATGCACATTCTATAAAGGGTAAGCATTGCTAACAGAATGAGTGGCAGCCTCTGGGAGCTGAACAGGCCCCAGGGACTAGTCTTTGTTCCTCTGGTCTTGACAGGCATGTGTCTCTGTTAAATGAGAGCTTAATTTCTCTCATATGTGAACAATTTCCAAGCCCAACAAAGACAGCCAGGACTGGAGCTATTTAAAAGAACCAGCGCAGGAGGAAGCATTCTTGAAGAAAGGGGATGCTAAAAGGCTAATTACTCACCATGGCTTAGCAACTATTTTATTTTTTCCCTAAGCAAGGTTTATTAACTTGGATCTGCCACTTTAAAAAAAAACAAAAACATAAACACACATTAAAATTGCAAGGTTATATTTTTATTCTTTGTGAAATAGCCATTTACTGATCTCTGCTCATTGAAAAGAGTTGCCCCCATCAGCAGTGGTGTATATCATGGAATATTAATTCACTAGAGGGGGAGGGGAGAGGCTAATATACTTTGGATCCTTTCTCTCTCAAGTGGAAGGAATTTAAACTATTTACTAAGCAGCATCCTTGGCAACACTGTGAACCTTTTCTTTAGACAGTAATTGCTTAAAATGTGAAGGGGATCTTTATTTCTACATGTGCTGTGGTGTTTCAAACTATGATTAGTTTCTCTCAGGTTCTGGACTCTCGTATCTGGGAAAAAATCTGTATTGTTAAAGAGGCATATATAGGAGGTTACAGGTATATCTACACTTAGACCTTTCATATTTTCTTAAAAAGGTTTTATAAACTGGATCATTTCCTGCTTTTGCCTCTTGATTTATTTTAGAACTAAAAAAGCAACCTAGATTCTCTTGATGATCACCAATAATTTGCTGAATGACCTTTGGCAAATCATTTTATCTCTGAGGCCTCAAATGCCTTATCTGTAAATGAAGGTTTTTTCCAACTCCAGTGTTTTAATAATAATTTAAAATGGATCTCTGAAATAAAATAAATGACATGGTTGCAGAGTATTTACAATAAATTTATTGAAAAGTACCCTCCTAAAAACATTATTAGAAATCTGCATTTTGAATTTTTAATATAGAAAAATCAGGAAATACTCAAATATCGTACCTTGACTGGTACAAAGCCAGGCATGCAACATTATCATTTCATGGGAACAACTTTCTACCATACATGACAGGCACAGCAGAAAAGGTGAGAAAACTGCTGATTTTATTTGTAATGACGGACAGCTGACAGATAACTCTTCTGACTGCATTTGATTATCAAACTGGCCTTCATGAGTGAATCAGAATTTTCATATGCCATTAGCAGTTGTAGTAGAAAAAGCATCATGTCCACCTGCATGGCTATTTCTGCTAGTGTACAGATAACTCCTGAAAATGTCTGAGCCCTGTGTACAGCCATCACGGTCTAACTCTGAAGGAGAATGGGGTGGTTTATTCACTTAGAATGTGAAATGGTGACTGTGTGACTTAGAGAAGAAAAAAGTAAAAGCCATTTCCTCCCAGGTGCTTTTCCTTAGCATCCTTGCTTGCTACCCAGAAGTATGTACCGTGCTTTCCATAAGAAGCCATGTTTTAGTAGAAGTAACACATGCCAAACCACTTAAACTAATGACTAACCATCTTTGTTCCAGATTTGGAGTGCATTTGAATATGAAAAACAGTAGGATCTTCAGAAATGAGTGTCAAAGAAAATTTTAGGCTCCTTATTTCTGATGTGAATTAATTAGGTTAAATTTATTATACTTTCCCTTTTTTGTTTACAGTGTTATCCAAAATGAGCAATCAATATCATTTCAATATAAATCTGCCTCTCTTTTTCCCCAGTTTTACTGAGATATAATTTTCATGCATCACTGTATAAATTCAAGGTATACAGCATAATAGTTTGACTTACATATCTTGTGAAATGATTACTACAATGAGTTTAGTTAGCACCCATCATCTGATATAGGTACATTAAAAGAAAAAGAAAAAAAAAATTTTTCCTGGTGATAAGGACTCTTAGGATTTGCTCTCTTAACAATTTTTGTATATATTATACAGCAGTGTTAACTATAGTCATCATGTTGTATATTACATCCCTAGTACTTATTCAATATTTATCTTATAACTGGAAATTTGTACCTTTTCATCTTCTTCCAGTTACCCCTCCCCTCACTGATAACCACAAATCTGCTCTCTTTTTCTGTTTTTTTTTTAGATTCCACATATAAGTGAGATCATACAGTATTTGTCTTCCTCAGTTTGACTTATTTCACTTAGCATAATGCCATCAAGGTCCATCCATGTTGTTACAAATGGCAGGCTTTCCTCATTTTTTATGACTGAATAATATTCCATTGTATATATACCACAGCTTCATTATCCATTCATCCATTGATGGACATAGGTTGTTTCCATGTCCTGGCTATTGTAAATAATGCTGTTATGAACATGGGGGTGCAGATATCAAGTTAATGTTTTTGTTTCCTCTGGATAGATTCTCTGAAGTGGAATTGCTGAATCATATGGTAGCTCTATTTTTAATTTTTTGAGGATCCTGCATACTGTTTTGCATAGTGGCTGTACCAGTTTACACTCCTATCAGCAGTGTACAAGGGTTACCTTTTTTCCACATCTTCATAGCATTTGTTATCTCTTGTCTTTTTGGTGATGGCCATTCTAACAGGTGTGAGGTGATATCTCATGGTTTTGATTTGCATTTCCCTAATGACTAGTGATGTTGAGCATTTTTTCACTATACTTGTTGTCTGGCTCTCTTTTTATATTTCCTGTTCTTATAAATAACATTGTCACTTCAAGTCATACTTGATCCCTGCATTTCCTCCATGCACCATAGAATTGCCAATTCTAGTCCAATTTACTTGCAAATGTCTCATATCTGTCTTCTGTTTTTCATTCCCGTTGTTACTAACATGGTTCAGGTTAGCATCAGTTCATGCCCACACTGCTGAAATATAGTCTTAAATCATCTCCTCACCTTCAGTCTGTCCCCCTCCACTTCACTCTACACACTCATTCCAATGTATTCTTCCTAAAGCACACTTCTTATTGTGCGTTTCTTGTGCTCAGAAATTTCTAGTGGTGTCTTGTTGACTATGATTTTGATTTATTTAAAAAATTATCATAAAGCACTTGTTATGTTTCTGACAATCTTCTAGTCTTTGAGGATAATGCAGTCTACAAAAATCGCTGCCCTGCTGAGCTTATATTCTATTGGGGAGAGGCAAGCATAAATGAGAAAAGTAAAATTATGACATGTTATAAGAACTGTTATGAAGGAAAAATAGGGAAGTGGGAAAGAGGTATTGAAATTTTAAAATGGTGTGTTTGAGTAAGTACTTATGAAGAAGGTAACATTTGAACAAAGACCTGAAGCAACTGAGGAAGCAAGTAATGTGGATATGTGTAATAAGACCCTTTCAGGCAGAGGTCACAGCAGATGCAAAGACCCTTAAGGTGGGAGGAAGCCATCTCTATTTAAGGAACATCAAGGGACCGGTATGGCTGGTGAGTATGGGCATAAGTTTAAAGGGTGAACAGAAGGCAGAAGGGTAGGAAATGAGAATAGAGAGGGTCTTTTACATCATTGTCAGGACTTTGACCTTTAAGTGGGATAGGAGGCCATTGAAAAGAAGGGCATGATGTGATTTGGGTTTTTTTCTTTTTCTTTTTTTTTTTAAATTAATTAATTAATTTATTTATTTTTGGCTGTGTTGGGTCTTCGTTTCTGTGCGAGGGCTTTCTCTAGTTGGGGCAAGCGGGGGCCACTCTTCATCGCGGTGCGCAGGCCTCTCACTATCGCGGCCTCTCTTGCTGCGGAGCACAGGCTCCAGACGCGCAGGCTCAGTAGCTGTGGCTCACGGGCCCAGTTGCTCCGCAGCATGTGGGATCTTCCCAGACCAGGGCTAGAACCCATGTCCCCTGCATTGGCAGGCAGATTCTCAACCACTGCGCCATCAGGGAAGCCCCCTGATTTGGGTTTTAATGGGATCGTTCTGGCTATTTTGTTGCAAAATAGATTGGAGGGGGCAAGAGTAGAAACTGGGAGACCTTGAGAAGGCTTATTTAGGCAAGAAATGTTGGTAACTTGGACCAGGGCAGTGGAAGTAGTGAGAAGAGGTAGATTCTAGATATATTGTGAAAGTAGCCAAAGAGATTTAGAGTGAAAGGGAAATAGGAAAGTCCAAGGGTGACTTCAAGGATTTTGACCTAAGCAAATGGAAAAATGGAGTTACCATTCACTGGGAAAATTGTAGGATCAAGTATCAGCAGAGTGTGAGTGTGAGGGACTGGGGCGTGGGGTGGGATCAGAGGGAGTGGGAAGGAATTCAAGAGTTTAGTGTTGAATTTTTAAGTTTAAATACCTACTAGAGATCCAGTTGGAGATCTTGAGGTAGGCAGTAGGACATACAAGTCTGGAATTCAAAAGAGAGATAAGGACTAGAAATGTACATTTTGGAGTGTCAGTGTGTGAATGGATTTTAAAGTTCAAAGTTCTTAGCTTGAATTTCATGGTTCTCCATAAGGCGGTTCCTATGTTCATTTCCAGCTTTACTTTTGGCTAGCTAGTTAATCAAACTTGTCTTTGTTGAACATGATTTGTGCTTTCCCGTCTTCAAGTCAATCGTCATATTGTTTTTTCTACTCTAAATGCCCATTTTTCTCCTCACATTCATCTTTGCACTTAAAAGCCTAGAATTCCATTAAGGCCTTGTTCCATGGAAACTTCACTGATTATCACCACTCAGTCCCCTACCCCAACCAAAGTCATCTTTTTCTCTTCTGAGTTTACACAGCCCCTTGTGCTTTTCTTACAGTACTTTCTACATGCACCGTATTTTAGCTATTTGTGCATGTCTTATCCCTCCTACAAGATCATAGTATCTTTGAAGACAGAGATCACATTCATTTTTATATTCCCAACATGCACAGCTTGGTGCCTTGTACATGGTGGATGTTCAGTGAATATTGTTGAATTGAATAATTGAAATCTGAAATCATTTTAATGGACAAAGGAGACGATCAAAATTGTTCTTTTTTTCTTTTTTTGTATGCTCATCACTTAATGAAGGAAATATTTCAAAAACATATCTGAAACAAATTGTACTAAAATATTTAGCTCTTGACTCCATGAATTAAATAGAATGATGGAAAATTAGGAGTTGGTTTGTCAAATTCTCTAGGCATTGATCTTCCGACTGAGGTTAAGCTATCCAATTTGGAGAGTTAACAGTTGATGAAATGTCTCTTCAGTTCCTGCTTGATTAAAATTGGTAGTCTTAATGAAATAAACAGTATACATTTTATAAGTGAAAAAAAATTTCTTAGTGATCTATTTAAAAAAATCATTTTAGTGACATGTTTGGATTGACTCTGATATTAATTAAAACGCTTAGAAAGCAAATAGGACTGTGAATTCATTTATACTACAAAATTTCATTGGCCCTCATTTTTATCTTTAAATTAGTGAATAATTTATATTCATTAAAAAAGTAATGTTGAGTAATGCTTATTATATGCTAAGGACATTTATAAGTCCTTTACAGATATTACCTCCTTATATTCTAGGTGTCTGGAATTCTTCATTTAGCGTTATCGAACTTTACTACAGTTTTTGAAAGTCAGTAATTCTGTTGTTCCTTGGGGAAACTTCAAAAAAGAATAGTAAGAGCTATGGTTTTTACTGTCTAGTCTCTTTTTTAAGCTTTATAACTTCTGTAATTCTTGCTTATATTCTGTTAAAACCAGAAATCTTGAAAGTGGTAGATCTGATTCAATTATTTAAACATGTATTAAGTGCCTTAGTACTGGAGCTGGAGACACCAAGGGGAAAAGATAGTGTCTCTGCCTTTAAGAAGCTCGCAGTTTAGAGAGACAGTTGAACAATAATCATGTTAAATAAAATGTTGTTTTTTCCACTTAATGCTATTCTTTAATTAGCCTTGTTAACTGATCATAGCCTAAGTATTTTAGCTTTATCAGCATTCAGGGTATATTCCTTAAATGTGATGGTAGTATTTGTGGTTTGAAAGTTATCACACTAAGTAGAATAGTAGCACTTGCTGGAACTCCCAAGAAAATACACTGAAAATTATTCCTCCAAAAGGAGATTTTTTAAGGACTATTTTACTATTTGTTATTTTAGTAATCAGCTATAGGAAAAACCACCGGTAGCAATAAAGAAAAAAAGGGAGCAGTTAATTTCACAGCCTTCACTGAATATCTTCTCTGTGTAACATGACAGAAAGCTAGGTGTATGAAGGTAGTATAGGAAATATGAGACATACGGTTTTCTCTCAAAGAACTCTTAAAGGAGCTAAGGAAACAAAATGTTCATATATTTTAAAATGTGAGAGCAACTGCAGAGCATCTTATCAGCAAGTACAAAAACACTGATTATAAGCGGAATGGCTAAATGCTACAGGTCCGTTGCCTATAAATATTGGAAGTAAAAAGTTACAGACAAATAAGAGACTACTTTACATATTTTTTACTTGCCTTAAATTGAACATGGTAATATACTGTACTTTTCAGCAAGGTATAGTTAATATGTTATTTGAGAATTGCTAGAGGCTCAACTCTTCTTTGTCTTGCAAACAATCTTTTCAGAAATGGAGCGCTTAAACGATATTAGCTGGTCCTGTGGTTGAGTCACAAGTATACCTATCAATGCCCAAACTTTTCACAGAGGACACAATACATACCACGTGATGAATTGCAGTTCACAGGAGCCACGGAGGAAGAGTCTGCAGGTTGTTATCTTGCTGGGATTAACATTGTCTTTGGGTTAGTTTTAGAAGCCAAATCCATATGGTGTCAAGGCTCTGGGAGAATGTTTTAATCTATAATTTAGGAGGATTTTACTCAAGATTTATTGGCAAGATTTGTTTTTCACTTTAAGGGAGAGACACTTTTCATCCTGAGACTTGATCTGGAAAAAGTTTTTTCCTCTCTTAAGATTTTGTTTTTCCTGAGATGTTGGCTGAGAAAGCCTGGTTTTAGACCTTTCTTTGGCTGATGATGCCTAACCTTCTGGAAGGTTAGGATTATATGTTCTATCAGTAGTTGTAATCTGTTTAATATATTTGTTTTCTATCACCTAATTCTCCTTTTAATTAAAACTTTCATTTTAAAGGTATAAAATGGATGGTTTGGCTGGAAGGAATCTTGAGGATAACCTAGACCACTCAGTTGCAATTTTTTTCCCCAAACTAACACAGTAGGAAGTATATTTTACATCACCACCCAATATACACACGCAGCACAACACACGTATGTATATATAACAGAAACAGAAATTTCATTAAATGGTTCTTGTCTTACTACATGGGCTCTTTGTATGAGAGCTTCTTTTCTTTTTCAATTTCTTCTTTGTCTTCTCTCCCTCTTTTTTCATCCTCTTCTCTGGTCCTCTTTTCACTCTATTTTCTATTCTTTTTCATTTTCTCTTGTCTTCTCCATTTTCTCTCTCATTATCTTTTCTCTCTCATCTCTCTTCACTCTTTTCTCTCTTTCCCTCTTATTTCTTTCGTCATCTCTTTCTCTACTTCTACCCTCTTTTCCCTCTCTCTCCTCCTTCCCTTTCTTTCTTTTTTCTTTTTATCTCTCTTTTTCTCTTCTTCCCTATTCTATTTTTTAAATGCTAGCTCTGTCCCACTAATTGGTCACAACCACAAAGTCTGGAAAACACTGACCCAGGTCAAACCATTTATTTTACACTTAAGGAAGCCCAGGCTGATAGAGATGGAGTTTTCCAAGATCACATATTATGTCCTAGTTATTAACAGAGTTAGGTTTAGAATGTAGGACTTTAAAGATCTCCAAAGAAACCAAAACACTCTGGGGTAAATGGACATCTTATTAAACTTCTGAACCTAATTCTCCCTGTTTTGAAGAATACAAGGTATAGCTAGTTGCAATTATAAGCAGGAATATCTAGGTAAAATTTTGAAATTCATACAGCTTTCTAGTTTGACAAGGTTGCTGTCACTATGAAGTTAAAGTTATGATTTTTCCAAGCAAGGAACAATTATTACAGCTACATGTAAAACTTGAAGGACCTTAAGGCTCCATTTATATAATTGCATAAAATCCTTGCATTAAATTTAGGACATGAAAGAAACAAGAGGCTCTATTAATTTATTTCAGGAAGGGGTTAAGTGTAAAGACCATGAGCAATCAGAGTCTGATAAAATAGCTGTAAGTCTAGCTCCCTGCCACAGGTTAGTATGTTTGAAAGTGAGTGTCAGAGAAACATGCTAAGGGCAAGGCCAAGTGAGAGCAACAAAAGTGTAGCACAGCATTGTGAAGCAGCTATACCCCAATTAAAAAAAAAAAAAGCAAAAGTCTATAATTCATTTTTCCAGTAATTACCACCAAGTGCCAGGCGTTATGGTACGTCAAATGACAGAAAGAAAGCAGACTGAGAAACATTAACACTAGGTTATATGGTAGAGCTCTTACTAGACTATCAGAATGAGCAGTATTTATTGATGATAGAACAGCCTTTACCTTGAGGGGGAAGGGTTGTGGTGCCAATAAATTTGCCTAACATTTTATTTTTTCTTTGTCTTGCTTTTTTCTCCAGAATCTTACTCTATTTGTGCTTTTTTTCAGAAGTTACTTTGGAGGTATTTTTGTTTTGTTTTGTTTTTGTTGTTGTTATTTGTTTTTGTTTTTGTGATTTAGTTTCCATTGTTTTTCTTCTTTATTCCTAGTAAGGTACACCAAATGTTCAACCATGGACTTTTTATGACAAATAATGTAAAGAAATTTGATATAATATGTGGATTTAGGGGATCACCTGTTAGAGCCTGCTAGCTACTGAAATAATTCTGTTTTATGTTTAAGGCTTTTGTAATATATATGTTAAAAATAATAGATTCATTGCCAAATGACAAGTAGTGTGGTTCCCACAAAATGTGAAAACAAGGAGAAAAGAAAGGAATAGGTGCAGTATATCAGTGGTGTGCTGGAGCCAACTCATACTAGTGCTCAAGAGCCAATGGTGAGCATCTTTCCCTAGCTCCTTCTTCGGTGACGTTATGTTGGTGGGTTGAAATCAATTACGGTGTGAGTACACTGTGGAAATTGGCAAATGCTCTAAATCACCTTTTTTCCCGCTTTGAGAGCTAATTTGCCAGCATACAACTGGGTGTGATAAAGGCAAAAATATTAAACAGCAAAGCAATCAAACCTTTGAATCATTGATTCTTGTGCTAAAGGTACTGGATGTTATTTAATTAATCAGTATCATTGGTTTTGGATCAAGAGTTAAAATCTTTTTTGTAGTTTTGCTGAGAATTTGGAATTAATTGAAGAATTAAAAAGGGAGCTCAGCTCCAAAGATTTTTTTCTAATTTAGAAAATGTTTAAAGTAATTTACAGTCAGAAATAATTAGCCCCCTGGGCTCCCTGTGCTGCTTTTGTAGACTTGAGGAAAGAAGAAAAATTTAGAAATCTGAACAGAATCTAGCTTAAGAAAATGAAATACTCAACAATTAATTTTTCTCTTTAGTCTATAATTTCATTCTGACAGTTAGTATATCTTCTGTGCTCTTTGATAGATTTGCAAACTACTCTATTTGAATATAAAAGATTCTTATTATTATTTACCTTTAGGTTAAGAGTAACCACACTAGCCCCCTTGCCTTCTAAGTAATTTTCCACACTTAGTATAATGCCACAAACTGGTATTTAAGAGAAGTCATTATGGTAGACATGGAGATGCATTCACTATCCAGACCCCTCTTCAGTGGAGTGCTTGCTGCCCAGCCACAAGAGTATAGGAAGCAGACAGCCTCCATCTGTCAGCTCTTTCAGCTTTGCCTCAGCTGCCATTTCCTTCCCAGGGCTCTCCTATTTGAGTGAAGGACATGGAGTGTGAAGGTTGGGGCTTTTAGGCCTGAAGCTAGATACTCCAGAGCTTCCTGCTGAGCTGGATGGAATTTTGTTCAGCCAGTATCATAGTTCAGCTTCTTCCTCTGCCCAATCTTGTCTCTTCCTCCTTCCCATTTACAGGTGTTGTTTCCTAGTAAATATCTTGTACCCTAAACCCTGTCACAGTGTCTGCTTTTAGAGAACTCAACTTGCAGCACACCATACATATACATTAGTATTATGCTAAGGCAATTTCATCAGATCTTGCTAATACCATGGAGCCCTGCATTTTTTCCCCATGACTTTGTCTATGGCCTGAACTGTTATGAAGAAGCTGCTTAAGTGGTTTTGCTCCATGTTTTAGTACCTGCTCCCCAAATTCTGCCACTTACAAACATTTGGTAATGAAGCTTCATTTATCCCAATGTTCTGATGCATTAAGTAGATTTTCATAGGTAGAAACAGACTTATCAAAAGTCTGATTGTTCCATAAGCCAATAAAAGTCAATAAAAGGGAGATTATTTTAATAGTAATTTTATTATATTTCAAATTTAGTCCAAAACTCCACTTGGTCAAAAATTTAAAGGATTCCAAATTTGTATGCATAATTACCAGGTTACTAAAATCTATAGGTATAGGACTTCCCTGGTGGTGCAGTGTTTAAGAATCTGCCTGCCAATGCAGGGGACACGGGTTCAAGCCCTGGTCCGGGAAGATCCCACATGCCACAGAGCAACTTAGCCCGTGCACCGCAACTACTGAGCCTGCGCTCTAGAGCCTACGAGCCACAACTACTAAGTCTGTGTGCCACAATTACTGAAGCCCGTGTGCCTGGAGTCCGTGCTCCGCAACAAGAGAAGCCACGGCAATGAGAAGCCCACGCACTGCAATGAAGAAAAAGAAGCAGTCATTAAAAAAATAAATAAATAAAATAAAATCTATAGGTATATATTTTAGATCTTTTATTACTCAGAATACTGCATGAAGGTCTTTTTGCCTTATTTTTTCTATCAGGTCACAAATTCACATCACCTAATATTTCTCTATCAAATTCCCTTCTGATACTATAAGGCCTAATAAAAAATTTAAAAGGAAGGAAGCAAAATATTTTTTTCAGTGAACACCCCAATTTCTTCACATAACTGCTTTGGGTAGTTGTATGAAAATGTTGAAAAAGAAGATAGGTGGAAAATATAACAAATATGAGAAACAGTAATATTTATCCTAAAGTCCTGAATCTTTAATGAGCTTAACTTTAGCATTTATACTAAAAATTATTTTTGTCTGAATTAGAGAAGTGATAGGAGAATAGGATTTAGTCACAGCTAAGAACTGTCAGTAATTTCGGATAAGGAATTAGTATTAGATAATTTTGGCTAATGTAAGTAGCACTAATAAAATGATCTGATGAAAGTCTACTCTTAGAGATGTAGACTTCTGTAGCGTTTTTGGTAGATTGTTTCAGGCATAAAGTGAGCTTCTGGGGACTATGTGCATTGTCTTTCTCCCGTGAGTGATACACTTACTTCATGTTTTGTGCCTTTTTTTTAAAGTGCAAGGTATAAAAAGGCTTGATGCCAAATGATGCTAGGCATAATTTCCCCTATAGAGGATCATGTCCTACCATGCATCCCATCATACCAGTAACTTTCTCTGATTTAAGTGAGTCCATAGAAACTGATGCTAGAATATTTAATTTCTCCTCTCTCTTTGCTATCCTTCCCACTGCTCCCTGTTATCTTTCTTTTTGTTTTCTCATTTTCTTACAATAAGAGCATAAAAAGGACAGTGGGAGAGTAGTCTGGGAAGACTGAAGTAAGTGGACTTGACAGTAAAAGCTCCCATCACAGGGAGAGTTGTAAATGTAAAAAAAGAAAAAGTTGCAAATTGTAATGTGTTTACCTAACCTTAATTAACTGCTTGTTCAAGCTATTTTTAAGAAAAATATATTAATTTGAGGCTTAAGTTAAGGGAAAAGACATTAAAGAAAAGAGGTGGCAAATATTCAAAAACAAAGTTTCAAAGTCTGTCTCTGCTATCTATTTGGCATGTGATCTTAGTCAAATCAGTTAACCTTTTGAGCCTTTTCTGTAAACAGATGATCACACACATGCACACACACACACATACACACACACACACACACATACACACACACCCATATCTCCAGCTTCATGGGACTGTTGTGAGAATTGGTAGAGTGAATCTGTAGAGAAGTACTCTGGCAACTGTAAATTGCTAAAGGACATAGTGTTAATAATAATGATGAATAAGTTTATATGGAGCAAAATAATTTTATATCAATACTCATATCACATTTACCAAGATCTTTTTCTGAGATTTCTAAAAGAACCCCCAGGAAAGCAACAAGCAGGCAAGAAATACTCTTTCATCACTCCTAGACACCCTACCCACAATTTCTCCATTTTGCCTGGATATCCCCTCTCAACGCACATACATACACACATATGTCATATATTTTTTCTACCAAAAATATAAAGAAATAGCAAATTCCTCATAATGTTGTTTATACATAAATTATAGTTGAGATGAAAATAAATTGCGACTCAGGAGATATGGGAAAAGAAATAATTGCCCATGAGATTTACTTATTTGTTTGTTCTTTCTTTGACACATTTGGTGCCAAAGAAGGGCACAGTGTCTTACAAGTTTAATTCTGAACCAAACAGAGCAAGACAACACCTGGGTGTCATACACTATGAAAGCTATAAGAACGTGATACACGTACCAAGGGGTATAGTGAGTTTTTGTGATGTTGGCTTTAAGAAAGTAGAAAAATTAGAATTAAGTGGAGATTTGGGTAGATCTGGTGATACAGTGTCTAGATGCATTGAAAGCATCCAAGTAAGGAGAGATATATTTAAATTCAGGAAGGAGCTTTATTAATTCAACAATTTTTGAATTGAATGAATTTAATAAACTTCATTTATTAAATTTCTTCTACTCTTTGGGCATGATCTGAGGACCAAGAATATAAAGAAGAATGACACATTACTTACCTTTGGGAGTTCACAATCTAGTAAGTGACAATAATGTAGTGTGCTAAATGTTAAAGATGTATTCGCTGACTACCACAGGGGTGCAGAGAAGAGGCATGTAATCTAAATTGACAGGTCAAGAGAGGTTTGCTCAAAGAAGTGACATGTGAGTTGGTTCCGAATTTTTAAGTAGAAGTAGGAATGAACCAAGATGGGAGGTTTCCATACAGAGAGAAGAATCTGTACAAAGGTTCACAAGGATGAAGAACACTGCATGTTGGGGAACTGCAAATAAATTAGTTACTCAGACAGGCTGGTAATGCACAAATGCAGGTGTGGCAAAATGAAGCTGGGTTGGAACTGTGCACCAGATCTTGAAGGACCTTGTATAACAAATTAAGAGCAATCATTTAAAGAATTTAAGGAAGGAAATGAAATGACATTTACATTTCAGAAAAATCACTCTGACGGCAGCAGTGGAGAACAGTTTTGAGGAGGCTGAAAGTAGAGTCAAAGAGAACATTTAAGAACATTTATCCAAAGAATAAATGACAGGATCTGAGCTATGGCAGTAGCAGGGGGAATAGAGATGAGAAGATGGATGTGAGTGGGGCTGAGGAAATAAAATCTATAGGATTAGTGATTGATTGGATGTAGGAGAAGAAATTTAAACGAATCCTCATCCTTTTACACTGACAGAGTTGAGAGCTCTGTTCAATGGGATTGGTATTTATTTAATTTCACAAATATTTGGGGGACACATACTATGTAACAGGCACTGTTTCAAGCATTGATAATATAGCAGTGAACAAAACTGACAAAGTTTGGGGGTTAGAGATTGTAAAGCAATGAATAGGTAAGTGGTAAATTCTATGGAGAAAATGTGTGTTACTTAACACAATAATTCCCTGTTTGCTGTTGAGAAAATGGAGGTTTAAGAAAGGTCAAGAAACTTGCCCAAGGTATAAGTGGCCAGGCCACAATTCTAACCGAATTAACAACAACAGCAACACTTACATAGTGTTTACTATATGTTGGATGCTATTTTAGGGCTCTAGATACATTAACTCATTGTACCCTCAAAATAACCCTATGAGGTCAATAATGTTATCCCCATTTATAAATGAGAAAAGTGAGGCAGATAGGTTGAGTAATTTGCCGAAGGTCATACATTTAATAAGAGCTGGGATTTAAACTTAGTCTGGCTGTAGAATCTGTGCTCTTAACCACAGTGTGCTACTGCCTCTGTCTTTGTGAAGCTAGAGCTCTAGCTCTACATCTCTCAGAGCAGAATTTTTTTTTTTTTTTTTGATTTGGAGTATAGAACAATAGATTTTTTTATTCAAGTATAGTTGATTTACAGTGTTGTGTTAGTTTCAGGTATACAGCAAAGTGATTCAGTTATATATATATGTATATGTATACTTTTTTCAGATTCTTTTCCATTATAGGTTATTACAAGATACTGAATATAGTTCCCTGTGCTATACAGTAGGTCCTTGTTGCTTACCTATTTTATATATAGTAGTATGTATCTGTTAATCCCAAGCTCCTAATTTATCCCTCCCCACCTTCCCTTTTGGTAACCGTAACTTTGTTTTCTATGTCTGTGAGTCTGTTTCTGTTTTGTAAATAATTTCATTTGTATCAGAGCAGAATTTTTGATTGAGAGACCTGTAGACTCATTTGTCAAATTGGGAATTGGACACAGAAACAGATTAGCCTAGGAAATAATTTCAAAGGGGAAAAAAATACGTTTTTTTTTTTTTTGGACAATCAGTGTAACTCATACTCCACAGATAAGAGGGTAATTCAAGGACCACATACAGAAAAGAAGGAGCAATAGTCTCAAAATGGGAAATTTACCAGGTTCACAACTTGTAAATTAGGAATGCATGAATAAGAACTAAAATATGTGCAGCTCAAACTGGCCCACTACAAATATTTGAACACTCCCTGAAAGACTGGTTGCCCAGGAAATGCCTGGTTACAAATTCAAGGTGCAGATTTATCAAGGTAGATAGGTACCTTGTGTGCTAGTCTGTGGCTGTTTATGCAAAGTTATATGTGGAGAAATGGGGACAGGAAAATTTGATGTGTATATTACTAGAATTCTTTTGTTTTGTCTTTATGTAAAGCTGCTTTGCCTATTTTTCATGGGCAAATATTAAGTGACTTTGAAAATCATTAAACTATGGTTGAGTGATTCAGAAGACCATTGTACTCAATTTAAGAGTTAGGTGACTAGAAAAGGTCTGATTAAGGGATGAACAAGAGTCACTTAAAAGGTAAAATGGGGACACTAGAGAGAAGCATCAATAGTTCATTTCTGTAAGTTCCATACAATTTAAAGCAAAACTCTCCAGGACAGTAAAAAGATGTTGCACAAGGATATGTAGCATAAAGGGGGAATTACACAAGAGATTGGTGAGCTTTTTGTAATTTACTGCAGCATGTTCACTGTGGGGAGTATTCTTATTTTATTGTGATGATTGTTAGCAAATGCTTCCTCCTTTTATTTTTCCATTTATACTTTTCAATTGTACTTCTTAGTTTAATTTTTTTCATGTAGTATTTGTAAACTCCACTTAGGATCTTGATTACAGTATAGTACTTTGATAATATTAAGTAAGATGTGTGATGTATGTTCATTGTTGGTCTCAGGCTATCTTCGCTATGAATTGCATTTGTCCAACATCAAAATATAGAAAACAAATAACAAGGCTTTTGGTCGTATTCAGTCACAACAACAAAGATGGGAATGTGATCTGAGCCAAGAGGAATACATTTCAGTCTTACTTCACTTTGACATTCCTTTTTATTGTTGGGTAACATTACCCAAAGGTTTGGGTATAGTACCATACTTTGTTATCAGAAAAGTAGAACTTAGAATGATGCTTGGTTTAGGATTAATTGGTGATATTATGTGTAATTCTGTAGAGAAAGAAGTTGAACTCTATTACATTTCACTTTGGAATTTTGCATTTTGTCTTTTCAAAATATGTAGATTTTACTGAGCATCTTGTCAGAAGTGTGCAAGCCAGAAGACTTATTTACATCTTGTTAACACTGTTTGAGTTTAGGGCCACATTTCTGCCTTACTAGCCTCTTCACTTCTGTAGGCATTTTGGCAGAAGTGGCAACTGGAAGATTTAAGCATGTTTTGGGCAGGAGACCAGAGAGCTATAGTCATTACTGCTGATTGTACTCTCTGAGACACAATGAGATGGGTAGAGTTCTGACGGGCCCAGTGAGTTGCAGGTTCAGATGTGTTCAGTTTCTCATATTGTTTTTAGTGGCCAGTGGGATGGTTTCATATTCTCTTCTCTTTGGGGTGATCCGTTAAGATATTTACTTTGTCTAGTCAGTCCTATCAAAGGTAGTTTACCCTTTTGTTCACAGGATTAGAAAAACTTACTCTATGTTTCCCTATTTCTTCTTTGTAGGGTAACACATTGCCAAACAAATTTGGCACAAAATCGTTTCCTTTCCTGAGACTGTGACTTTCTCTGCCTTGAAAAAGTAACTACTATAACAACCCTGATAGCTTTGTTTCTAAATTAAATGTGTCTAACTTAAAACATGAAGCTAAGAGGTAGAGGGAAATGTGATACTGTTAATTCAGTTGCTATTACATAATAAAATAAAGTGTTTATCAAGAATATCTTAGTATGTCTGTTTACAGTAGTACCCTGTATTAATGAGGACAGATTTACATTTACATTTACATTCTTTACATTTAAATACACGCACATTCCAGGGCTTCCCTGGTGGCGCAGTGGTTAAGAATCGCCTGCCAGTGCAGGGGACATGGGTTCGAGCCCTGGTCCGGGAAGATCCCGCGTGTTGCAGAGCAGCTAAGCCTGTACGCCACAACTACTGAAGCCCGCGCACCTAGAGCCTGTGCTTTGCAACAAGAGAAGCCACTGCAATGAGAAGGCTGCGCACCGCAACGAAGAGTAGCCCCCGCTTGCCACAACTAGAGAAAGCCCACGTGCAGCAGCAAAGACCCAGCACAGCCAAAAATAAGTAAATATTTATATATATATATAAAATACACACACATTCCAAAGAAAACGATAGTTAGTAATTTTTTTTGGTTTTATTTCTGTAACTTATTGAAGGTCCAGTGTCAAATTCCATGTCTGTGTTAGGATACCTTTTTATTTGTTTGTGAAGTAAGCATCTGTATTTCAGTGATCTCTAGCCAACCTTGGGTTCTCCAGATACTGAACAGAGCTGTCTGTGGGTGGGGTCAAACCCGCCTGAGACATCTGACCATTGAAAATGAAGAAAAACATTTGTGGTAAGAAACAACAGCACATGCTTGACCTCCAAAGCACACACATCTATAAATGGATAAAAATGACTATTTAAGGTTGCTTCGAAAAAGAACCACTGTGTCTACAAAGAAAGAAACCCTAATTCAATGTTTGAAAAAGCAAACTATGTGTGGGTGAAAGAACATGTTTTTGTCAAAAACATCTGTGGTGTTCCCTATGATGTATTTGATCCTGGTGGTAAATCAACAAAGTTAAGTATTACAGACAAAATTGACTTTTGACAGCTTATTATGTGATAAATAAGGTTAATTCAATCCAAAAGATCTCAGGGCTCCTTTTAAACTGGTGTTATTTTGGCTAATTGCCAGATATACAAAATGAAGTCCTCACCCCAAAATTGAAGACATTGCTTGAATTTGTTATCCAGCAGTTGCAATTGGTTGTATATATCTTCTTTGTACCCTCATTTTTATTACTATCTTACCACTGTGTTTCCTAGAGGTGGTCTCCTTACTGTCATAAGATAATTGCTACCAGGACTAATTTTATAGGACTGAATTTTTCAACTTGCCATATTTTTACATACTTATAGGCATGATTTATAGATCAGTGAAGATCTAAGAGGTTCCATAACCAATTTTATGAGTGTATTTTCTCTCCAAATACTGAAATGATAAATTATGGGGTGAAGTCCCCCAAATAAAATGTAAAATTCACAGATATAAATAATTAGGCATGAAAATTTATCTCTGAATAAATCGAGTTGATGAGATTAACTGAAGGCAACAGTAAAACAGGGTGTTTTCCACTGTCTACAGGGATTTTATCAAAGAAGCTAAGTTATGTCAAAAACAGTGGGTGGTATGATTTATTAGGTGATGAATTTTAAAAGTAGTGTCCAGATGTAAATAGTGAAATCATTCAAAGTATTACTCAGCAGCTGCAAGAACGATGGAAAGGCTGACAGGACAAATTTAGTCATTTCTTAATCACTTTCGTTAGGCACTATTGTCAGCTCTAAGAGGCAAATTTTCATCTTGATTTAAACCCATAATGCTAATAATAGTTGAAACCTAGAAATTCTCAAAATCATTTGCTTGCAAAACACCTTTTAGATCATCTTAGATGTTTGTGACCTGATGTCATAAAAATATGCAAAAAATATATTGCATATGTCATCAAAGAAAATTTTCCATTCCCTATTTGTGTTACAAAGAAGATATTATTTACTGTAAGATCCAAAAGTATAATTAGCTGCCTTTGGTTTAAATAAAATTGATTGTTAAGGCAGAAAATAGAGGATAATACGAGTCCTATTCTGCTGTAGCCTCCCAATAAAAGAAGCAGTGACCCAACTCATTAGCCCTTTGATTTAATATATTGACACTTGGGTAGGAATAATTCCGTTTAGTGGCTTTTGCTTCCCGGGGATCAATTTAATTAGTTATAAAATGTGACTTCTTGTCAGGAGCTAGAAGAAATGCTGACGTTAAATAAAGTCATACGCAATTTAAACAATAAAGCTATCGATGCCTGGTTAAAAGTTAATGATGCAAAAAAAATGGCTTAATAGAGACAACCTCAGCAGTGAAAGTGATGCTAGGAAAATTAAGCTAAGTGGATGAATGAGGAATGGTGATGTTGTTGAATTGTTAAAACAAATTCATGGCTGGTCTGATGGCTGGCTAGGTTAAGTACATTATCCTTAAGCCTGGGAGACAGAACTAGTTCTAGACTCCTTGCTCAGTGCTACTTCAGTGTGAGTTTCATGTGTTTATAGATTTTAGGATCCAGGGGAGGGAGGAATTCTTGTTAAGACTGTTTGGAGCAGAAAACTTCCTGAAACCAACTTCATATTTGAGAGAAGGATGAAATATTACACGTGTCCATCTCGTAGTGGCTTCCATGAAGGAGTCTCACCATGAGTGCTGATTGGCCCCTAGCATCTCTGAAAAATACCACCATAGGAGCATTGCTGGTACAAGGCCATTACTATTTGTGTGAAAATATTTGAGATGAACTCTGGGCCTGCAGTTTGGCCTGGCAACTTTCATATTTCCCTCCTTCTGGACAGTAGTTACTGTAAAAGTATTTCTCTCCAGTTTAGAGAAATGTCACCTTCTTTACCTATGTAATTAATGCCAACTCTTTTAAGTCTTTCCTATAGTGAATTATTATTATTTTATGCCTCTGACTGCATCCCATACACTGGCTTCACCACGAACTTGCACAATCTTTGTTAACATAAGTATGTTGAGGCTTAGGATTTAGTAACTAGATAATCTCTAAAATGCTTTCTAATTTACTAATTCAATTGTAAATTCAAAATTAACTGGTTACTTCAGTCAAATCAATTGCTTTGGGAGTAGTATAGTCAAAACAGCCAGTTGGTTGACTAAATATACCTTGGTTTCTACTGCTATGTAGACACGTACTACATTTGCCTCTCTTTTGGCATTGGCTACTACTGAGTCGTTAACACCAGTTAGCTAAATAAAAGATAACCACATTTTATTGTCAGGCAAAATTTATGTCTCATTTCTCCAGCTGTTGCCTTTCCAAGTCATTTGCTTATTAGCTAAAGATGAGGCACACGTTTAAACTTGATGAGTTTTAAAATACCTTTTTCTAGTCAAAGGAATTGACATAAGTGTTCTATGACTAAATTTTGTAAAGCAACCAAAGAAGTGCTTTTCATTTTTCCGGCTTTGCCTCTAGTTTATCTACAGGCTCTGAAGTCAGTGGTTGCTGGGTGGGAATACAGAGTAATGAGCTGAGCTCTGGAAAGGAAGATGGAGTGGGAATTTATGGTCTTTAACACTCTATCAGCCTCCTATTTTTCTACTTTGTAGTGAAGCTCATACTCTCCCAGACTCTTCTGGAATGTACTGAAAAGTTTCAGTATTGAAGATCCTGGGCAAAAAGCTCACTGTTTTGGAAATCTGTTTATTGGATATTTTTTCCTGCTGGTTCAGCTGCCAAGGAAATTACAGTAGAGTCTACAGTAGACCATCAAAGTGCAGTGTATCCATCTAGGAAAATCAGTGAATAACTTACCTTTTCTGTTAACATAAAATAACTGTGGTTGAAATTATAATAAAACATAAAAACCTTGACCTTCTAGTGAAATGTGTATATTAAAATGTATTGGAGCTGAAATGATTTGGAGTTTCATTTGTTGTTCACACACTGACAGGAAGGAAATATAGTAGTTAACTTTGAAAAGGGGCATTTTTGAGGAGCTGACAGAAAACTTTATCCAACAAAATAACTTTCAGCAGCCTCCTAGGGAAGAAGAAACAATTTGGAGGGAAATGAGCATGCTTATATAGTATTTGGTAAAAACATTAACAGTAGCAAACATGTAAGAACAGAGGGGAATATTGCTGAGAATAAAATCTGCGCCAGAGACAAGTTTTCCTTTGGAGTAAAGGTTATCTTTTTTTTTTTTTCCCTTTCTTAATGTTGGGGGAAGGGCAATTAACTGAGGACAAGAGGGAAATTGTGGGGGACTGATGTTAGATAAACTATTTTGTCTTTGTGTTGACATTATATTGGCTACAGCCTACACAGAAGGGATGCCTGGAAAAAAGTAAGGCTAGAGAGGCATTAATATTTTTTAGTGTGCGTGGGTGCGCCAGCACTAGAGGGGCCGGTGTTTTTTTAGGGCTCAGATGGCAAAGCTAAGCATTCAGCCCACGGCAGGAAAAAAGTGCCTTTTTTGTTTTCTGACTGCAGAGTCCAGGCATTCCCAGGGGAACACAATGAATGGCCCATTTTGTCCAACACGGTTTCATAGACATAGATTTCTTGTTTTTTCATAATTATTCTTGCCCGTCATTGGGTGTGCACATGACATTTGAGCGTGTTTTAAAGTCTTAACACACTCATGTGCCTGCAATAAAGTTACTCATAACAATCCCGCCTTTCTCCAGACAACAGAGCAGGGTCTGTTGTTTTCACAAGTCATAGCAGCTGGCAGGCAATTGTGAAGACAACAGCTTAATCTAGCTGGAAAATACAGGAAGAAGAGAGTATACACTAAATTTCCTTCCATATTATTTAAACAAGAATTTTTTTTAAAAATGGCTATGGGTGGTCTTAATAACTGATTGGCAGAAAGTACTTTAAATTTCCTTAGAATGTTGTCTTTAAATGTTAAGGATCTACAAGGTTGCGTTCATCATATCTGTTAATCAGCTAAAAGGCAGACTCAGGCAGTGGTACAGAGCCACATTTCAGTGGCTATAGAAGGTATTACAGAGCATTTGTTTTTTATAATTTGTTAAGCAGCAACTGGTGTTTGTAAAAAAGGATGCTATAACCAAGTAGTTATGAAGCAATGATTAATCTCCTTTGAAAGGTGTGTGAAAGACTAAGAGGTGCGTGGTAATTCACATCTTAGTGCCCGGCTGAATTTCTGGTTTGCAGTCATTAGCAAGTTTTAAATTTCACGCTGAATAACAAAATTTAGGGAAGAGGAGAGTAACTTTGAAAGATTTAAATCTGACCTGGAACATCAGAGTGGTAAACTGGCTGTGCTCTTCAGGGCGCTGAAGTGAACCAAGTTATTTTTTATTTCATGTGGAGGGGAGGAGATAAGAAATGTGAGAAGTACAATAAAAAGAAGGAAACTTTACTGTGTTCATCTAAGCTTTCTTTGGTGGGGGGAAGGGATTAAGCAGGACTTGGGGAAGGAAGTGGCTTAAAAAGCAAGATTGGCAGTGCTCTGCTTAACTGTTTCAAACTCCACTACCCTTTTCCCTTCAAGGAAACATTCGTGAAAGAACTTCTTTCTTATTTTTCTTTTTTGATTCTCAGTTTTATTTATTTATTTTTGATGAGTTATAGCTTGAGCTTAGGTTTGGGCTTTTTTTTTTCTTTTTTAAATTGGGATATAGTTGCTTTACAATGTTGTGTTAGTTTCTGCTGTACAGTGAAGTGAATCAGCTATATGTATACATATATCCCCTCTTTTTTGGATTTCCTTCCCATTTAGGTCACCACAGAGCATTGAGTAGAGTTCCCTGTGCTATACAGCAGGTTCTCATTACTTATCTGTTTTATACATATTAATGTATATTTGTCAATCCCAATCTCCCAATTTGTGCCACCCCTCCTTTCCCCCGTTGGTGTCCATACGTTTGTTCTCTACGTCTGTGTCTCTATTTCTGCCTTGCAAACAGGTTCATTTGTACCGTTTTTCTAGATTCCACATATATGTGTTAATATACAATATTTGTTTTTCTCTTTCTGACTTACTTCACTCTGTACGACAGTCTCTAGGTCCATCCATGTCTGTACAAATGACCCAATTTTGTTCCTTTTTATGGCTGAGTAATAGTCCATTGTATATATGTACCACATCTTCTTTATCCATTCCTCTGTCAATGGACATTTAGGTTGTTTCCATGACCTGGCTATTGTAAATAGTGCTGCAATGAACATTGGGGTGCATGTGTCTTTTTGAATTATGGTTTTCTCTGGGCATATGCCCAGTAGTGGGATTGCTAGGCCATATGGTGAGTCTATTTTTAGTTTTTTAAGGAACCTCCATACTGTTCTCCATAGTGGCTGTATCAGTTTACATTCCCAACAACAGTGCAAGAGGGTTCCCTTTTCTCCACACCCTCTCCAGCATTTATTGTTTCTAGATTTTTTGATGATGGCCATTCTGACCATTGTGAGGTGATACTTCATTGTAGTTTTGATTTGCATTTCTCTAATAATTAGTGTTGTTGAGCATCTTTTCATGTGCCTCTTGGCCATCTGTATGTCTTCTTTGGAGAAATGTCTATTTAGGTCTTTGGCCCATTTTTTGATTGCGTTGTTTGTTTTTTTGATATTGAGCTGCATGAGCTGTTTGTATATTTTGGAGATTAATCCCTTGTCTGTTGCTTCATTTGCAAATATTTTCTGCCATTCTGAGGGTTGTCTTTTTGTCTTGTTTACGGTTTCCTTTGCTGTGCAAAAGCTTTTAAGTTTCATTAGGTCCCATTTGTTTATTTTTGTTTTTATTTTCATTACTATAGGAGGTGGGTCAAAAAAGATCTTGCTGTGATTTACGTCAAAGAGTGTTCTTTCTATGTTTTCCTCTAAGAGTTTTATAGTGTCTGGTCTTACATTTAGGTCTTTAATCCATTTTGAGTTTATCTTTGTGTATGGTGTTAGGGAGTGTTCTAATTTCATTCTTTTACATATAGCTGTCCATTTTTCCCAGCACCACATGAAAGAACTTCTTGTGGACTCTTAAAAGATATCTAGGTGACATGAAAGTATTTGGTTTCTAAGACTCTATGGTTTTATTCATATTTTATTGGGAAAGATGAAGCAATTAGGGCTAGCAACTTTACTAAATAACTCACCACCTTTTTAGGTACTCACAATACCTGAATAACTATAATCTAATTTAATTTTCATTCTTAATGTGGAAATACTGTTTCCTCATGAGACTGTTTTTAAATGGAAATCTAAGTGAGAAATCCAAATGCTACTTGCAACCATAGGATGACCTTCACTGTCTTATCTCTCTCATAAGCTGAGCATGAAGAGACATCTTTTTCCTAATACTTATTGAGCACCTGTTCTGATCTTCCTTAAATTTCTTTTTTAAAAACATTTTTTTAAAATTGTTTCTCCTTTATTTCCCACATTTCTTCCCTATTCTTGGAAGAACATAGCACTGAAGGCCCCATAGCCAGGTTCTTGGGTATCAGGATCTAGTGCAAAAGTTAATCTTTTTGTTGTCTTCCCTGGTATTCATCCTGCTAGCTTTAATACCAAAGCATAATTAATTATATACATACCTTTATTTTAGTGCTTACCACCTAAGTTTAACAATTTGATAATAGTTCTCATTTATGGTCTTATCTGCTGAGCACCAAATCAGTTTCTTTATGTGTATTTTCATTAATCTTTGTAAATATGCAACAGTGTAGATTTTATCATCACCTTTTGACAGATGAGGAAACTAAGGTTACACATCTAGTTAGTTAGAGCCAGGTATAAAACTTAGGTCTCTGCAGCATCAAAACCTGTGATCTTTCAACTATACCATGCTGCTTCCCAGTTACATAAAAGGGAGGAAGTAGCAGTGCCTAATTAATAGGAAGTAGGGACATAAATCAAAAGATAATAGTGCTCTTTTTCCCTCTTTTCCTCCTTCTCTTTATAATTCAGTCAAAGAGGTATTAGGCAGGCCCAACTGAGGAAGGTAGCTGAGTTGCGTGGCAGCCTGGTGGGGACTGAGGCCCCTGTAAGAAAAGTAGTTCATCACGGTAATAGCTCAATAAGAGTTGGGGCCAACTAGATGAAAACTACCAAATGGGTAAGTGACTTGGCAGGGTCAGGAGATTGGTTGGTTAACACATAACATATAGGAAATAGAAAAAATAAGTATATATATTTATATACACACAAATACATACATATATACAAATATGTATACATACATATATATATGTATAAACATACATATACATATGAATATATAATGGGAGCTAGGTTTTTTATTTAATTAAAAGTTTTAAATTAAGGTATAATTTTATTTTAGTTTCAGGTATACAACAGAATAATTCAATATTTGTATATATTGCAAAATGATTACCCAATAAGTCTAGTTAACATTCGTCACCATACGTATTTACAAAATTGTTTTTTCTTGTGCTGAGAACTTTTAAAGTTTACTCTCTTAGCAGCTTTCAAATATGCAATGCAGCATTATTGACTATAGTCACCATGCTGTACACTATATCCCCAGGACTTACTTATTTTATAACTGGAAGTTTGTACCTTTTGACCTTTTTCACCCATTTTGCCCACTCCCCAACTCCCGCCTCTGGCAACCGCCAGTCTGTTCTCTGTATCTATGAGCTTGAGTTTTCCCCCCACCCCAAGATTCCACAAATAAGTGAGATCATATGGTATTTGTCTTTCTCTGTCTGACTTATTTCACTTAGCATAATGCCCTCAAAGTCATTTGTATTGTTGCAAATGACAGAATTTCCTTGTTTTTTATGATTGAATAATATTCCATTGTATATATACAAATCTTCTTTATTCATTCATTTATTCATCTATAGACACTCACTTAAGTTGTTTCCATACCTTGGCTGTTGTAAATAATGCTGCAATAAACATGGGGATGTCCATATCTTTACCAGTTGGTGTTTTAGTTTTCTTCAGATAAATACCCCCAAATTGAATTGCTGGATCATATGATAGTTCTATTTTTAAGTTTTTGAGGAACTCCCATACTGTTGACCCCCATACTGTTTTCCATAGTGGCTGCACCAATTTATATTCCCACCAACTGTGCACAAGGGTTAGATATTCTCACTAACACTTATTTCTTGTCTTTTTGATAATAACCATTCTAACATGTGTGAGGAGACATCTCATTGTGGTTTTGATTTGCATTTCCCTGATGATTAGTGATATTGAGCACATTTTCATGTATGTGTTGGCCATCTCCATGTCTTCTTTGGAAAATATCTGTTCAGATCCTCTACCCATTTTTAAGTTACATTTTTTTTTTTTTTGCTGTTGAATTATATGAGTTTTTAAAAATATATATTTTGATTTTATCTCCTTATCAGATATGTGACTTGCAAATATTTCCTCCTGTTACGTAGGTTGCCTTTTCATTTTGTTGATGGTTTCCTTTGCTGTGCAGAAGCTTTTTAGTTTGATGTAGTCCCACTTGTTTATTTTTTTCTTTTGTTGCCTTTGCTTTTGGTGTCAAATTCAAAAAGTTATTGCCAAGACTGATGTCAGTGAGCTTACCACCTGTGTTTTCTTCTAGGAGTTTTATGGTTTTAGGTCTTACTTTCAAGCCTTTAATCTATTTTGAGTTAATATTTGTGTATGGTATAAGATAGTGGTCCAGTTTCATTCTTCTGCATGTGGCTGTCCAGTTTTCCCAACACCATTTATTGAAGAGACTGTCCTTTCTCCATTGTATAATCTTGACTCCTTTGTCAGAAATTAATTGATCATATGTGTGTGGGTTTATTTCTGGGCTGTTTATTGTGTTCCATTGATCCGTGTGTTTGTTTTTATGCCAGTAACATACTGTTTTGGTCACTATAGCTTTGCAATATAGTTTGAAATCAGTGAGTGTGATGCCTCTAAGTTTGTTCTTCTTTCTCAAGATTGCTTTGGCTATTCAGGGTCTTTTGTTGTTCCATATAAATTTTAAGATTGTTTGTTCTATTTCTGTGAAAGATGCCAGTGGAATTTTGATAGGGTTTTAAATATTTTTAGAAGAGAGAGCTAAAAATACACTTAAGAGGAAGACAAGAATAAACTCTGTGGTGCTGGATTGGAATTGGAAGTTATTAATATGATTTCATGGTTTTATATATGTCTATCTCAATATCTACATATAGATATATCTAGATATAGCTAGAAGTGAATATTAGTATAAATGTGTTTATCTGTGTAATATATACATAAATATATTTCTAAGGTCGACTGAGAGGACCTAGGAGCAAAGTACACCCCAGTGGTAATGAATACACTTTTTATTTTTAAACATCTTTATTGAAGTATAATTGCTTTACAATGGTGTGTTAGTTTCTGCTTTATAACAAAGTGAATCAGTTATACATATACATATGTTCCCATATCTCTTCCCTCTTGCATCTCCCTCCCTCCCACCCTCCCTGTCCCACCCCTCTAGGTGGTCACAAAGCACCGAGCTAATCTCCCTGTGCTATGCGGCTGCTTCCCATTAGCTATCTATTTTACATTTGGTAGTGTATATATGTCCATGACACTCTCTCACCCTGTCACATCTCACCCCTCCCCCTCCCCATATCCTCAAGTCCATTCTCTAGTAGGTCTGTGTCTTTATTCCCGTCTTGCCACTAGGTTCTTCATGACCTTTTTTTTTTTTCCTTAGATTCCATATATATGTGTTAGCATACTGTATTTCTTTTTCTCTTTCTGACTTACTTCACTCTGTATGACAGACTCTAACTCCATCCACCTCATTACAAATACCTCCATTTCATTTCTTTTCATGGCTGAGTAATATTCCATTGTATATATGTGCCACATCTTCTTTATCCATTTATCTGATGATGGACACCTAGGTCGCTTCCATGTCCTGGCTATTGTAAACAGAGCTGCAATGAATATTTTGGTACATGACTCTTTCTGAACTATGGTTTTCTCAGGGTATATGCCCAGTAGTGGGATTGCTGGGTTATATAGTAGTTCTATTTTTAGTTTTTTAAGGAACCTCCATACTGTTCTCCATACTGGCTGTATCAATTTACATTCCCACCAACAGTGCAAGAGTGTTCCCTTTTCTCCACACCCTCTCCAGCATTTATTGTTTCTAGATTTTTTGATGATGGCCATTCTGACCAGTGTGAGATGATACCTCATTGTAGTTTTCATTTGCATTTCTCTAATGATTAATGATGTTGAGCATTCTTTCATGTGTCTGTTGGCAATCTGTATATCTTCTTTGGAGAAATGTCTATTTAGGTCTTCTGCCC
The DNA here is from genome assembly GCF_028564815.1 of Eubalaena glacialis. Classification (NCBI taxonomy): domain Eukaryota; kingdom Metazoa; phylum Chordata; class Mammalia; order Artiodactyla; family Balaenidae; genus Eubalaena; species Eubalaena glacialis. Next base: position 81,552,999 of record NC_083725.1, on the reverse strand, counting down.
ATTTTTGGATTGGGTTGTTTTTTTTTTTGTTATTGAGCTGCATGAGCTGCTTGTAAATCTTGGAGATTAATCCTTTGTCAGTTGCTTCATTAGCAAATATTTTCTCCCATTCTGAGGGTTGTCTTTTGGTCTTGTTTATGGTTTCCTTTGCTGTGCAAAAGCTTTTAAGTTTCATTAGGTCCCATTTGTTTATTTGTGTTTTTATTTCCATTTCTCTAGGAGGTGGGTCAAAAAGGATCTTGCTGTGACTTATGTCATACAGTGTTCTGCCTATGTTTTCCTCTAAGAGTTTGATAGTGTCTGGCCTTACACTTAGGTCTTTAATCCATTTTGAGTTTATTTTTGTGTATGGTGTCAGGGAGTGTTCTAATTTCGTACTTTTACATGTACCTGTGCAATTTTCCCAGCACCACTTGTTGAAGAGGCTGTCTTTTCTCCACTGTATATGCTTGCCTCCTTTATCAAAGATAAGGTGACCATATGTGCGTGGGCTTATCTCTGGGCTTTCTATCCTGTTCCATTGATCTATATTTCTGTTTTTGTGCCAGTACCAAACTGTCTTGATTACTGTAGCTTTGTAATATAGTCTGAAGTCAGGGAGCCTGATTCCTCCAGCTCCATTTTTCGTTCTCAAGATTGCTTTGGCTATTCGGGGTCTTTTGTGTTTCCATACAAATTGTGAAATTTTTTGTTCTAGTTCTGTGAAAAATGCCAGTGGTAGTTTGATAGGGATTGCATTGAATCTGTAGATTGCTTTGGGTAGCAGAGTCATTTTCACAATGTTGATTCTTGCAATCCAAGAACATGGTATATCTCTCCATCTATTTGTATCATCTTTAATTTCTTTCATCAGTGTCCTATAATTTTCTGCATACAGGTCTTTTGTCTCCTTAGGTAGGTTTATTCCTAGATATTTTATTCTTTTTGTTGCAATGGTAAACGGGAGTGTTTTCTTAATTTCACTTTCAGATTTTTCATCATTAGTATATAGGAATGCAAGAGATTTCTGTGCATTAATTTTGTATCCTGCTACTTTACCAAATTCATTGATTAGCTCTAGTAGTTTTCTGGTAGCATCTTTAGGATTCTCTATGTATAGTATCATGGCATCTGCAAACAGTGACAGTTTTACTTCTTCTTTTCCGATTTGGATTCCTTTTATTTCTTTTTCTTCTCTGATTGCTGTGGCTAACACTTCCAAAACTATGTTGAATAATAGTGGTGAGAGTGGGCAACCTTGTCTTGTTCCTGATCTTAGTGGAAATGGTTTCAGTTTTTCACCATTGAGGACAATGTTGGCTGTGGGTTTGTCATATATGGCCTTTATTATGTTGAGGAAAGTTCCCTCTATGCCTACTTTCTGCAGGGCTTTTATCATAAATGGGTGTTGAATTTTGTCGAAAGCTTTCTCTGCATCTATTGAGATGATCATATGGTTTTTCTCCTTCAATTTGTTAATATGATGTATCACGTTGATTGATTTGCGTATATTGAAGAATCCTTGCATTCCTGGGATAAACCCCACTTGATCATGGTGTATGATCCTTTTAATGTGCTGTTGGATTCTGTTTGCTAGTATTTTGTTGAGGATTTTTGCATCTATGTTCATCAGTGATATTGGCCTGTAGTTTTCTTTCTTTGTGACATCTTTGTCTGGTTTTGGTATCAGGGTGATGGTGGCCTCATAGAATGAGTTTGGGAGTGTTCCTCCCTCTGCAATATTTTGGAAGAGTTTGAGAAGGATAGGTGTTAGCTCTTCTCTAAATGTTTGATAGAATTCGCCTGTGAAGCCATCTGGTCCTGGGCTTTTGTTTTTTGGAAGATTTTTAATCACAGTTTCAATTTCAGTGCTTGTGATAGGTCTGTTCATATTTTCTATTTCTTCCTGGTTCAGTCTCGGCAGGTTGTGCATTTCTAAGAATCTGTCCATTTCTTCCAGGTTGTCCATTTTATTGGCATAGAGTTGCTTGTAGTAATCTCTCATGATCGTTTGTATTTCTGCAGTGTCAGTGGTTACTTCTCCTTTTTCATTTCTAATTCTATTGATTTGAGTCTTCTCCCTTTTTCTCTTGATGAGTCTGGCTAATGGTTTATCAATTTTGTTTATCTTCTCAAAGAACCAGCTTTTAGTTTCATTGATTTTTGTTATTGTTTCCTTCATTTCTTTTTCATTTATTTCTGACCTGATTTTTATGATTTCTTTCCTTCTGCTAGCTTTGGGGTTTTTTTGTTCTTCTTTCTCTAATTGCGTTAGGTGCAAGGTTAGGTTGTTTATTCGAGATGTTTCCTGTTTCTTGATGTAGGCTTGTGTTGCTATAAACTTCCCTCTTAGAACTGCTTTTGCTGCATTCCATAGGTTTTGGGTCGTCGTGTCTCCATTGTCATTTGTTTCTAGGTATTTTTTGATTTCCCCTTTGATTTCTTCAGTGATCACTTCGTTATTAAGTAGTGTATTGTGTAGCCTCCATGTGTTTGTATTTTTTACAGATCTTTTCCTGTAATTGATATCTAGTCTCATAGCGTTGTGGTCGGAAAAGATACTTGATACGATTTTAATTTTTTAAAATTTACCAAGGCTTGATTTGTGACCCAAGATATGATCTATCCTGGAGAATGTTCCATGAGCACTTGAGAAAAATGTGTATTCTGTTGTTTTTGGGTGGAATGTCCTATAAATATCAATTAAGGCCATCTTGTTTAATGTATCATTTAAAGCTTGTGTTTCCTTATTTATTTTCATTTTGGATGATCTGTCCATTGGTGAAAGTGGGGTGTTAAAGTCCCCTACTATGATTGTGTTACTGTCGATTTCCCCTTTTATGGCTGTTAGTATTTGCCTTATGTATTGAGGTGCTCCTATGCTGGGTGCATAAATATTTACAATTGTTATACCTTCCTCTTGGATCAATCCCTTGATCATTATATAGTGTCCTTCTTTGTCTCTTGTAATAGTCTTTATTTTAAAGTCTATTTTGTCTGATATGAGAATTGCTACTCCAGCTTTCTTTTGATTTCCATTTGCATGGAATATCTTTTTCCATCCCCTCACTTTCAGTCTGTATGTGTCTCTAGGTGTGAAGTGGGTCTCTTGTAGACAGCATATATATGGGTCTTGTTTTTGTATCCATTCAGCCAGTCTGTGTCTTTTGGTGGGAGCATTTAATCCATTTACATTTAAGGTAATTATCGATATGTATTTTCCTATTCCCATTTTCTTAAATGTTTTGGGTTTGTTATTGTAGGTGTTTTCCTTCTCCTGTGTTTCTTGCCTAGAGAAGTTCCTTTAGCATTTGTTGTAAAGCTGGTTTGGCGGTGCTGAACTCTCTCAGCTTTTGCTTGTCTGTAAAGGTTTGAATTTCTCCATCAAATCTGAATGAGATCCTTGCTGGGTAGAGTAACCTTGGTTGTAGGTTTTTCTCCTTCATCACTTTAAGTATATCCTGCCACTCCCTTCTGGCTTGCAGAGTTTCTGCTGAAAGATCAGCTGTTAACCTTATGGGGAGTCCCTTGTGTGTTATTTGTTGTTTTTCCCTTGCTGCTTTTAATATGTTTTCTTTATATTTAATTTGTGATAGTTTGATTAATATGTGTCTTGGTGTGTTTCTCCTTGGATTTATCCTGTATGGGATTCTCTGTGCTTCCAGGACTTGATTAACTATTTCCTTTCTCATATTAGGGAAGTTTTCAACTATAATCTCTTCAAATATTTTCTCAGTCCCTTTCTTTTTCTCTTCTTCTTCTGGGACCCCTATGATTCGAATGTTGGTGCGTTTAATGTTGTCCCAGAGGTC